>NC_029789.2:14584820-14600659 GCF_000816755.2 Arachis ipaensis | reverse complement strand
AACCCAAGCTTTCTGATAGTGGATGCAGGTATTAGGTTGATACTTGCTCCAAGGTCACATAGAGCTGTCTTGGTACAAGCACACTCTAATGTGCATGGTATCATAAAGCTTCCTGGATCTTGAAGCTTTTCTGGTAAGCTTTTTAGAATGACTGCACTGCATTCTTCAGTGAGAAACACTTTTTCAGTTTCTCTCCAATCCTTCTTATGACTTAGGATCTCTTTCATGAACTTAGCATAAGAGGGTATTTGCTCAAGTGCCTCTGCAAACGGGATCTTTATTTCAAGAGTCCTGAGATAGTTTGCAAAGTGGGCAAATTATTTATCCTGTTCCGCTAGGCGGAGCTTCTGAGGATAAGGCATCTTGGCTTTATATTCTTCAACCTTAGTTGCTGTAGGTTTATTCCCTACAGAAGTGGTTGAAGAAGCCTTCTTAGAGGGGTTACTATCAGCACTTGCAGGTGTCTGATTCCTCATTGGCGTTTGAACGCCAGGATTGGGTGTTGGATGGGCGTTTAACACCAGCTTCCCACCTTTTTCTAGCGTTTGAACGCCAAAACTGGGCAAGGAATGGGCGTTTAACGCCAACTTTTCCCCCTTTTCTGGCGTTTGAACGCCAGAGTTATTCCTCTCTGGGCTCTTGATGTCCTCAGAGGGATTTTGGGCAGTGGTTTGGTCATCCTTTGTCATTTGTTCCTTTCTTGACTTTTTGCTACTTTGAGCTGAGTTATTTAATGTCTTCCCGCTCCTTAGTTGGACAGCTTGGCATTCTTCTGTTATCTGTTTAGATAGCTGCTGTCTTGTCTGATTCAATTGTGCTTCTATATTCTTGTTAGAATTTTTAGTGTCTTGGAGCATCTCTTTGAATTCTGCTAATTGTTTTAATTTTGTCATAAGGAGTAATTGCTGATTAAGTTCAACAATCTGTTCTTGAGGATTAGGATCAGTAGTTACTGCCATAGCCTCTTCTTTTATGGAGGACTCACTGTTTGAGTACAGATGTTGATTTCTAGCAACTGTATCTATGAGTTCTTGAGCCTCTTCAATTGTTTTTCTCATGTGTATAGATCCATCAGCTGAGTGGTCTAGAGACATTTGAGCTCTTTCTGTAAGCCCATAGTAAAAGATGTCTAACTGTACCCACTCTAAAAACATTTCAGAGGGGCATTTCCTTAGCATCCCTCTATACCTCTCCCAGGCATTATAAAGGGATTCATGATCCTCTTGTTTAAAGCCTTGGATATCCAGCCTTAGCTGTGTCATCCTTTTTGGATGATAAAATTGATTCAGGAATTTGTCTGATAACTGTCTCCATGTTTTTATGCTTGCTGTGGGTTGGTTATTTAACCACCTCTTAGCTTGATCTTTTACAGCAAATGAAAACAGTAATAATCTGTAGACATCCTGATCCACTTCTTTATCACGTACTGTATCAGCAATTTGTAAGAACTGTGCCAGAAACTCAATAGGTTCTTCCTGTGGAAGACCGAAATACTGGCAATTTTGCTGCACCATGATAATGAGCTGAGGATTTAGCTCAAAACTGCTTGCTTTGATGGGAGGTATACAGATGCTACTCCCATATGCAGCTGTAATGGGGTTAGCATATGACCCCAGCGTCCTTCTGGACTATTCATTTCCACTTATGTCCATGATGGAGAAAAGGAAATTGATATGAATTGCAAATAAATTATATTTTTATTTTTTATTTATTTAATTAAAAGTGACCGAAATTAAAATAGAATAAAATAAAATAAATGGAAAATAAAATTAAATAAAATTTTGAAAAAAAAAGAAAATAAAATAAAAGCAAATTGAAGACTAAATTAATTAATTAATTAAAAAGATTTTGAAATTAGCAATCAAAAAGATATGATTGAAAATTATTTTGAAAAAGATTTGATTGAGAAGATATGATTGCAATAAATTAAAAAGATTTGATTTTTGAAAAAGATTTGAAAAGATCAATTTTTGAAATTAGAATTTTGACTTGGCTAAAAAGAAAAGATATTATTTTGAAAATCTTTAACTACTTTAATGCCAAATTTCGAAAATTATGAGTAAAATAAGGAAAAGATATTTTTTTTTATTTTTGAATTTTAATGAGGAAAGAGAAAAACAACAAAATGACACTAAACTTAGAAATTTTAGATCAAAACAGAGAGGACAAACAAGAAAACTTTGAATGTCAAGGTGAACACCAAGAACACTTTGAAGATCAAGATGAACACCAAGAATAAATTTTTGAAAAATTTTTAAGTAAATAAAAGCACAAAAACACACCAAACTTAAAATTTTTAGAAAATCAAACACAAATTTTCGAAAAATTAAAGGAAAACACAAAGAAGACACCAAACTTAGAATTTTTTTTTTTAAAAATCAAGAAAGAACTAAGGACATGCAATTTCGAAAAATTAAAAGAAAATAAAAGCATGCAATTGACACCAAACTTAAAATATGAAACTAAACTCAAATAAAAGACTCTAAACCAACAAAAATAAAATATTCCTAATCTAAGCGACAAGATAAACCGTCAGTTGTCCAAACTCGAACAATCCCCGGCAACGGCGCCAAAAACTTGGTGCACGAAATTACAATCACACTTTTGCAACTCCGCACAACTAACCAGCAAGTGCACTAGGTCGTCCAAGTAATACCTTACGTGAGTAAGGGTCGATCCCATGGAGATTGTCAGCTTGAAGCAAGCTATGGTTATCTTGTAACTCTTAGTCAGGATATCAATAATTCTCAGATTTAATTGTAAAAAGTAAAAGGACATGAAATAAATACTTGTTATGCAGTAATGAAGAACAGGTTGAGGCTTTGGAGATGCTTTGTCTTCTGAATCTCTGCTTTCCTACTATCTTCTTCTTCATGCACGCAAGGCTCCTTCCATGGCAAGCTTTATGTTGGGCATCACCGTTGTCAATGGCTACTTCCCTTCCTCTCAGTGAAAATGTTCCAAATGCGCTGTCACCGCACGGCTAATCATCTGTCGGTTCTCGATCATGTCGGAATAGGATCCATTGATCCTTTTGCGTCTGTCACTACGCCCAACACTCGCGAGTTTGAAGCTCGTCACAGTCATCCCTTCCCAAATCCTACTCAGAATACCACAGACAATGTTTAGACGTTCCGAATCTCAGGAATGGCCGCCAATAATTCTAGCTTATACCACGAAGACTCTGATCTGAATCATGAGGCTAAGAGATATGCATTCAATCTAAGGTAGAACGGAGGTGGTTGTCAGGCACGCGTTCATAGGTGAGAATGATTATGAGTGTCATGGATCATCACATTCATCAGGTTGAAGTGCGAATGAATATCTTAGAATAGAAGCAAGCATGATAGAATGGAAAACAGTAGTAATTGCATTAATTCATAAAGAACAGCAGAGCTCCTCACCCCCAACAATGGGGTTTAGAGACTCATACCATAGAGAATACAATATGAAACGTGTAAAGTGTCATCAGGTTGAAGATGAATCACTAAAAGTAGTTTTTATAGTAAACTGATGGCCTAGGGTTACAGAAAATGAGTAAGCTAGGGTGTTTAGTGTAAAAATCCACTTCCGGGGCCCACTTGGTGTGTGCTTGGGCTGAGCATTGAAGCTTTCATGTGTAGAGACTTTTCTTGGAGTTAAACGCCAGCTTTTGTGCCAGTTTGGGCGTTTAACTCCAGCTTTTGTGCCAGTTCTGGAGTTAAACGCCAGAATTCTTGAGCTGACTTGGAATGCCTGTTTGGGCCATCAAATCTCGGGCAAAGTATGGACTATTATATATTGCTGGAAAGTCCAGGATGTCTACTTTCCAACGCAATTGAGAGTGCGCCAATTGGGCTTCTGTAGCTTCAGAAAATCTACTTCGAGTGCAGGGAGGTCAAAATCCAACAGCATCTGTAGTCCTTTTTCAGCCTCTGAATCAGATTTTTGCTCAGGTCCCTCATTTTCAGCCAGAAAATACCTGAAATCACAGAAAAACACACAAATTCATAGTAAAGTCCAGAAAAGTAAATTTTAAATAAAAACTAATAAAAATATAATAAAAACTAACTAAAATATACTAAAAACATGCTAAAAACAGTGCCAAAAAGCGTATAAATTATCCGCTCATCAATCGCCTGTCAGGTAAATCACATTATTGCTTTTTAGATGGTTACACATACTATTTTCAGATTCATATAGCTCCTGAAGATCAGGAAAAAACTACTTTTACATGTCATTTTGGGACTTATGCTTACAAGAGAATGCCCTTTGACTTGTGCAATGCACCAGCTACTTTCCAAAGGTGTATGATGAGTCTTTTCTCTGATCTTATTGAGGACTGTATGGAGGTTTTTATGGATGATTTTAGCATTTATGGTGATTCTTTTAGCCTTTGCTTAGATAGTTTATCTAGAGTATTAGATAGATGTGTCAGTACAAACCTTGTATTGAATTTTGAAAAATGTCACTTTATGATTAAACAATGTATTGTACTCGGATATGTTGTGTCTAATACTGGCATTTCTGTAGATCCAGCAAAGGTGGATGTTATTTCTAGTTTACCTTACCCCTCCTCTGTGAGGGAAGTCCGTTCGTTCCTTGGCCATGCAGGTTTTTACCGGAGATTCATTAAGGACTTTAGTAAGGTAGCACTTCCCTTATCCAGATTACTGCAGAAAGATATTGAGTTCGAGTTCAGTGAGAATTGCAAACAAGCGTTTGATAAACTGAAGACTGCCTTGACTCAAGCTCTAATTGTGAGAGGACCTGACTGGGGCCAGCCATTTGAGATCATGTGCGATGCTTCCAACCATGCAGTAGGAGCAACGCTGGCTCAGCGTGAAGGTAAGGACCCCTTTGTAATTGCTTATGCGTCTAAGACTTTAGACGCCGCTTAGTCTAATTACACTACTACCGAGAAAGAGCGTCTTGCTATTGTTTTTGCTCTGGATAAATTCCGAGCCTATTTACTTGGTACTAAAGTACTAGTATACTCAGACCACGCAGCTCTAAAGTATTTATTAGCTAAAAAGGAATCCAAACCAAGGTTTATACGTTGGATACTGCTACTACAAGAATTTAATTTAGAAATTAAGGATAGGAGTAGTAACCAGAATCTAGTGGCAGACCACTTGAGTCGCCTTGAGCACATTAAGGATAACTCCACTCCTATAGCTGATAACTTCCCATTTGATAACCTGCAAGCAGTATCTGAGGTAGTCCCTTGGTATGCACCTGTAGCTAATTATCTAGTTAGCCGCACCTTTCCTCCAAACTTTACTAAGCATCAAAGAGACAAGCTGAAAAGCGAGTCTAAATATTATATATGGGATGACCCATATTTATGGAGATGTGGCGCTGACCAGGTAATTAGAAGGTGTATTCCTCAATCAGAATTCCAGTCCATTTTAGAGGCCTGTCACTCATCTGAGAGTGGAGGACATTTTGGCCCTCAAAAAACAGCTAGAAAAATCTTAGACTGTGGATTCTGGTGGCCTACTCTTTTTAAAGACGCTGCTGGATTTTGTAAATCCTGTTTTCCATGCCAAAAATTTGGTAATATATCCAAGAGGGATGAGATGCCTCAACAAATTATGCTTTTCTGTGAAATTTTTTATGTTTGGGGCATTGACTTCATGGGTCCATTTCTGAATTCTAATAGTTATTTTTATATATTGTTAGCTGTAGATTACGTTTCTAAATGGGTGGAAGCGATTCTTACCCGCACTGATGATGCTAACATTGTTGTTTCCTTTGTTAGAAACCACATTATTTGTCGCTTTGGATCACCGCGAGCAATCGTGAGCGATCAAGGCACCCATTTTTGTAACAGGAGACTAACAGGATTACTGAAGAAGCATGGGATAATTCATAAAGTAGCAACAGCCTACCACCCTCAGACCAATGGGCAAGCCGAGGTGTCAAACAGAGAGATAAAGCGTATATTGCAGAAGATAGTCAAACCTCATAGAAGAGACTGGAGCACCAGGCTACAAGATGCACTTTGGGCATACAGAACAGCATACAAGACACCCATTAGGATGAGTCCCTTTTGCTTAGTTTATGAAAAAGCCTGTCATCTCCCAGTTGAAGTAGAGCACAAAGCCTTTTGGGCAGTAAAGGAGTGCAACATGGGATTTGAGAAAGCCGGAGCTGAAAGGAAGTTGCAACTGCAAGAATTGAAAAGCCTTCGCCTGGAAGCCTATGAGAACTTAAGACTGTACAAGGAAAAGATGAAGGCTGTACATGATCAGCACATTAAAAGGAAAGAGTTCCAACCTGAGGACTTAGTCCTCCTTTACAAATCTAGACTGAGGCTCATGCTAGGCAAGTTGAGATCAAGATGGGAAGGTCTCTATAGAGTAGAGAAGGCTGAGCCGTATAGAGTTTTTCACCTAAGTCATCCTTCAAGCTCTGAACTCATCAAAGTTAATGGCCATCATTTGAAGCTATATCATGGTGAGAAGGTGATGAAAAATAAGGAGTTAGACATCTTCCTCTTGGAGGATCCACTCACAGTAGAAGACTGAGCTAGTGGAGCGTCCAACTTACGGACGTTAAAGCAAAGTGCTAGGTGGGAGACAACCCACCATGGTATGATCGTTCCTTTCTTTTCTTTTCCAATAACTCTTCTCTTTGTTAACACATTTAGTTTGCATCTGCATTTACATATTTTTATTAAAAAAAAATTCAAATATTTGCACGCGACGCGACCGCATCGCCGACGCGTCCGCGTTGCAGGTGGATCAGAAAGAATAAGAAATCGAACAGAAAGTCACGCGAGAGTGTGGCTGGAGGCGTGCCTTTGGCACAAATCACCCCATGCGACCGCGTCGCTGACGCGTCCGCGACACTCACGTGGACGCGTGACCTGGAAATCGACGTAAGAAAGGGTGCACGACCAAAAGTTGTGCTAGAGTGGTGTTGGACTGGTGCTGAACGCACACGCCTTACCACGCGGATGCATGGCTCACGCGTCCGCGTCATATCCCTATAATGGCCACTCACGCGATCGCGTTGACCACGTGACCGCGTCACCCTGGAATTTGGCAATAATGAACTTTGAACAGAGAGTTGTGCGAGCGCGAGGCTGCCCTCGCGCCAGTAGCACAAAACGCGTCACGCGTCCGCGTGACCGATGCGACCGCGTCGATTAATTTAAGCGCAAGTCGTGCGAACGCATACCCCACGCGTCCGCGTCGCTTGCGCCGCACAGCTTATCCTAATTTGCCAAATATCTTATCTTTCTCTTCCCCCAAATTCTACTTTTTCTTTTTCCCCCTCATTATTTTCTTCCCCTTTCTTCCTCCTTCCTTCTTTCTCACTTTCTACTCTCTCTCTCTCACCACCATTATCAAGGTTTTTCTTTTCTTCCCCCCTCCTTACTTTTCTATTCTTCTTAATTTATGTTTTATTCTTCTTTTCTTTTTCTTTTTACTTTCATTATTCATATTTTCTTTTTCTTTCTTTTTCTTTTGATTGGTGTTGGATGTTTATTAGGGTCATTATTATTCCTTTTGTTTGCTTGTGGAGTGTTAATAACTTGTTTGGCAATTATATGTTAATTTTTAAAGGGTTGCTTGCATGTTCCATTTATTATTTTCAATAGCTTACCTACCATGCATGCTATGTGTTTGTGAAAATGCCCGTATGGCATTGTGCACTATTTTTGGAATTCTTTTATCTACTACTCTAAATGCCTGCTTTTCACAAAACCTTTTTTTATATTTTATTAATTTAATATAATTGTTATTACAAACAGGTTGCTAGTTTGAATCCTGTGGTAGTTTAACATGGACATTGAATGCTTGATCTACGCTACTCATGCCTTTGCCTGCATGCCAATAAACACCTTGCATTCAATTGTCATCATATGCACTGGCTATTTTCTGTTGATAACTTTTCACATGTAGTCATGACCATGTGTTAACATCATTTATCTTTTAATGTGTATTACTTACCACCTTTCCCGTTCTCTTCCTTGCTCTATCCCTTGACATTTTGACATACTTTCTCTTTTCTCCCTTTAGGATGGCCACCAAGAAAGGCAAGGAGAAAGCTGCCCCCAAATCAACAGCAAGGAAATGAATAAAACGAGCATTAGTGGCAGAGCCATCTTCAACTGCAGTTAAACCTTCAACAAAAAGAATTAAGAGGATTATAAAGGTTGATGATAAAGCGAAAGCCTTACCAGCAAAGGACACTGCGCGATTTACCAATCGCTACTGTGAGCAGATGTTCCCCATCCTGGCAGAGAGGAGTTATAACAACGAACACCTTCTTATCCTCCCAAACCATATTGCTGAATTTGTTGAGCCGCAAATTGCACAAAGACAATGGGGTTTCCTACAGAGACAGCCATGGCAGGTTAATCTTTCCTGGGTAGTCGAGTTCTACTCCAACTTCCACCTGCCGACCCTGCAGTCTGTCTATGTTCGTCAGAAGCAAATCCACATCACAGAAGAGGCCATTCAACGAGCTTTAGATCTTCCCCCCACTCCAGAAGGACTGGACGCATTTCAAGAAGCCGCACTCAAGCGCCAGATGTACCAATTTGACTGGGACGCTGTTCTCAGAGTTATCGCACTACCTGGCAGCAGATGGATCTACGGATACCATCGTGCCCGTCCTAAGGGAATATTGGCTTCCGCACTTACCTTGGAGGCTCAAGTATGGACACAGATTATGTCCCATTACGTCTTTCCGAGCACCCACGAGTCCTGCTTCACTGCAGACATGGCCGTTCTACTATGGTGCATCCTTACAGACCAGCCTCTGAACCTACCACGACACATCCAGAATGCCATGGGACACGTACAAATTGCGAAAAACATACCTTTTCCCGCCTTGGTTTCAGATCTCGTCTCCACAGCCGGAGTCTCCTACAGAGCTGGAGACACCAAAGCCATGCTTCCACGAGATGATCAGTACGTCCCTAACGGGAAATATATCAGACCTCCAGCAGCCACTACAAGCCAGCCTACTGAACCGGCTGAAGAGATTCCTCCTTCAACACCGCAAGCACCTACAACCACTCAACTGCTCCATCAGATACTTGAAAGGTTAGATCAACAGGAACACAATGCAAAGCTAAGAGAGCGCCGTAATAAGCGCCGATTCACATACCTCAAAGAGCTACTTAAGGGAAAATACAGAGACTCAGACACCCCGGACTCCACTTCTTTTACCAGCACAGGGAGCCATGACGGTCCCGACTGTGGAGATACTGCTACCAGCCCACCTTTGTTCCTGACAGATGGCACCGAGGACGGTGCAAAGCCTTAAGTGTGGGAAGGTCGGTCAGTACCTGACTTCCGGAGGTAATCTCTCTTCCCTAACACCAATAAAATAGGATCTTTAGTTAGTTTTTCTTTTGTAGAATAGGATAAATTTCATAGTAATAGATTAGTTGCATGCATGTTCTACTTGATTTAAAAGACAATAAGTTTCTTCTAAGACCCCATTTTTAGAACAGAATTTCACTAATTTTAATCAAAACTTTTATGTTAAATTTGCTTGAAGTTGTATTTGGAACATGGTTTTTGAGCTAAAGAACACACAACCTGTGAGATTTGAGCCTTTATAAATGGTTACATTATTTAACCATAATTATTTTATTCTTGTGTGTTTACTTCTCTATGATTGTAATCTATATTTTGTTTCATCCTATATGTCCAATGTTTAATATATTTATATGCTTGCATAGGATTGAGGCCATTAATTGTTTAGCTCACATATCCCAAATAAGCATACCCTTACAATTACCTTTGTCAGCCACTTTGAGCCTTTAAATCCCATTTGTTCTTTATTTTACCACATTACTAGCCTTAAGCGAAAAAACAATTTTATATTCCAATTGAATCTTTGGTTAGCTTAAGATAGAATTGTGTGTTAATTAAGTATGAAAAAATTGTGGGAACAAAAGATAATAAGGGAATGTGTCATGATGATATAATGGGAATTTGGGTACCTACTCATGTGAAACTATAAGAATTAAAAATCTATGTGCATTGATAAGTTATGTTTATTTTTATATTTATGTTCAAAAAAATCCAAAAAAATATTCAATAATTAAATAAGGGGACAAAATTACCCCAATGTTAAGTTAAGTATTCAAAGATCAATGCATGTATGATAAAATTAAAATAAAAGTTAATACATGAGTAAGGAATGTGAAAGGAAAATTTTGGATAGTTAGGTATGAAATTTAAGTTATATAGAATTTATATATGTGCGTTAGGTGAAAGATTGGGTTAATTAAAGATTCAATTTATAAGCTTACTTAGCCATATATATACCTGTACCCTTACCTTGGCCCCATTACAACCTTGAAAAGACCTCATGATGTTTGCATTGGTATATTAAATGTTGTTGATTGGTTAGGTGAAAAATAAAAATTAGAAAGCATGATTATAGAAGGATAGAGTGATTACCCTATACACTAGAGAGATTAGAGCATACATACATCATCAGTGAGGGTTCAATGCTTGAGTTCTATGTTCCCTGCTTTCATGAGCTACCTTCTTGCATTTTTATCTGTTCTTACTGAATAAGAATTGAATTAGTGAAATTTGATTTGTGATTATCTTGAAGAGCTTATTTACTTTTGACCAAGTGGACAAAAATCATATTGTTGCATTCACATATATAGGTTGCATTGTATTGCATGAGTTTTACATGTTCCTACTCATTTATTTTATCTCCTTCAACTAAGCATGAGGACATGCTAATGATTAAGTGTGGGGAGGTTGATAAACCATTATTTTATGGTTTACATTGTGTTTAATTATGTGGTTTTATCAAATCTTTACCCACTTATTCATTAAATAAGCATGCATTTATAATTCCTTCCTGAAAATACTTTATGGTTGAAAACTTGCTTCCTAGAGACTTTTAATTTTGTATTTTAATTCTCCTTTATTTCATTCGATGCCGTGATCTGTGTGTTAAGTGTTTCAGGCTTTATAGGGCATGAATGACTTGGAGATTAGAAAGGAAGCTTGTAAAAATGGAAGGAACACAAGAAATTAAGGAGATAACCAGCGAGAAGTGACGCGGACGCATGGCTCACGGGACCGCGCGACATAGAGGAAATTGCAGTGACGCGGACACATGGCTCACGCGACCGCGCGGATTAGAAACTGCACCAGTGACGCGAAGGCGTGGACGACGCACACGCGTGGCAAGGGGAAACGCTGGATGGCGCGAACGCCTGGATGACGCGATCGCGTGACGTGCGCGATCTGCAGAATTTGCTGGGGGCGATTTTGGGCCCTGTTTTGACCCAATTTTCGGCCCAGAAAAGCAGATTAGAGCCAGGGAACATGCAGAGACCAGGAGACAACATTCATTCTATCTAGTTTTACTTTTTAGATCTGATTTTACTCCTCCTCTAAGTTTTCTCTCTACACATTCATAGTTCTTAGGATTTTGAATTTATTGCTTTTTGGATTGGGATATTGAGAAGAGTTATTACCTCCGCCAAGACTTCATTATTCTAGTTTGTTTTCCTTACTTATCTCTTACTCTTCCATGTCCTCAATTATTCAGAATTATTATTGGATTATTTTTAGAATTTATTAATACAAGAACTATTTTTATTTTTAATTGATCTTTTGATTATTATTTATCATGTCTTTCTTTACTTCCCTTTCTTATGTTATGAAGTTTACATTCACAATGAGCGAGTACTTCCATAACTTGATTGGGAGTTGATTGAAAGGAGGACCTTGAGTTGGAATGCTCAAGAGAAAAATTGTAATTGGATTTATTGTTGGATTGTCCTCTAGTCACTGACACTAATCCTTTCCAAGGGAGAGGATTGGAACTTGTGAATAGAAATAGCTTTCCAACTTGCTTGACTTTCCCCTACCTAGTAAGGGATAACTAAGCAGAACAACCTTCAATTATCAATTAATCTTGAGAGTACTCCAACAAGAATAGGGCTTCCAACTAATCTACTCCCAGTCAAGGTTTTTATTTAAGATTACATAAATTCTCTAATTTAATTTCCTGTTTATCAACTCAAACCATTTTAGAAAACATCTGATTAATAAAATAGCACACCTTTCTGCAACTCGTTGGGAGACGACTTGGGATTCATACTCCCAGTATTTAAATTTTAATTTTGTGACAACCCTTCTAAATTGATAAGCGGATTTTCGGTCGGTTAAGGACTGTACTTGCAACGTATCTCTTATAACAATTTCTTAACTCGCCAATTTCCACCACGTCAACGACCTTTCTAAATCAAGCCTCAATGGGGGTGCCTTCAAATGAGTCAATAAAGCGAGGGTTTAACATTTGCCAAAGACTCTTGGATTTAACACAGTCCCGCAGGTAATATTCAATTGTCTCCTGAGCTGCATTGCATCTCCGGCACAAATTCAAACTAGCTAGATGTCACCTGAATCGGAAAGCCTCCATCGGGAAAGCGTTATGAAGCCCAAGCCACGTAGTAAAATTTGATCTTCTCCGAAAGATTTAAATGTCAAAGCCATATCCAATTACTATTTCCATTCCAATTCACTTTATGCTTCAACAATCAACTGTAACATTCTCTTGCACTGTACCCTTTTGTCCTTACAGGTCACCAACTCCACCCCAGATCCAAGTCCGCCGAATTCAGGTAGGGAAGGCTGCAAATGAATTGCTTAACTGCAAGAGAAATTGTCGTAGCAAGTGTATCTACCACCCAAGATCCATCACACTACAAATCAGCCACTACGAATTCTGACTCATATATGTGAACCTAGGGAACAAGATCACAAAGTCTTCCAAACGAGGTCCATTCATCATACCACACAAACTGCTGCACATTCCCTACATTCCACCTAAATCCATCTTTAAGAGCCTCATATATTTTAAGAATGTTCTTTCAAGTGGCTGACACATTCTGTCCATGACTACCATCAAAATAATTCGAATTTTGGAGGTATTTTTGTATCACAATATGCAGTTCTACACCTATAGTTTTTTTTTATTATTGAAGCAATCCCAAACCAAATTGCTAAGAAATGCAAGATTAGCACAGTATGTATCTCTTGCACCGAAACCACCCGCCTTTTTGGGAGTAATAGCTACTTCCCACTTAACCAATGACAACCCTCTCCCATTATTATAGTCTCTCTATAAGAACGGTCGCATCAGTGAATCAATCTTTTCATGCTCAATATTAACCCCTAGGTACCTTCCTAATTCCTGACAAAAACGAATACTAGAGACTTTCGAGAGCATCTCCTTCATTCTCACAAAAATATTCTTTGAACATTGAGCCCTAGACTTACTAAGATTCACCCGCAGGCTTGATACTTTGGAGAATAAGTTCATGCACTTCATAACCTCCTCTACCTGAGCTTTCATAGCTTTACAGAATAGCAACAGATCATCAGCAAACATCAAATGGGATATTTTTGGATCATGTCTGAAAACTAAGATCGTTATCCACGAGCCTTGAGAAATCTGATAGACAATAAAACAAGCAAGACACTCCATACAAAGCACAAAGAGATAAGGGGACATGGGATCCCCTTGTCTCAAACCCCTCTAGGGGTTAAAGCTCTAGAGTTTGTCATCATTCCACAAAATAGATAAAGAAGATGACGTCACACAAGCCATAATAAGATGAATAGTAGCCCTGGAAAGCCAAACCGAACCAAAGAAGCTTCAAGAAATCTCCAGTCTACCCTGTCATATGTCTTCTCCAAATCAATCTTAAAGGCCATAATCTCTTTCCTAGACTTAGTGTTCTTCATGAAATTCATAAATTCCTGCGTAATGATAATGTTCTCCGTAATACCTCTTCCCAGGATAAAACCACCCTGAAGTGGACCAATGATCTCCGAAAGAAAGGGTCTAACTCTGTTCACTAGCACTTTCATAATGATTTTGTAAAGAACATTACATAAACTGATGGGGCAAAAATCTCTTAAGGAAGTAAGAGCTTCAACTTTAGGAATCAGGACAATGTATGTCTCGAAAATTGCAGCATTTAGAATCTTTTCCTCAAAAGCTCTCTTGACTAAACCCCACACATCATAGCCCAGAGAGTTCCAAAATTTCTTATAAAACAGGGTCTGAAAACCATTTGGTCCCGGAATTTTGAAAGAATTTATAGTCATTACAGCTCTTTTCACCTCTTCCAATGCTATCGGTTCAACATAGCATTTAGATCAATATTCTCTCTTGTTGAAAAGAACTTTTGGAAAAAGGAGTTCGTTTCTTTCTCTAACACCTGCGGCTCAATAGCCCAAGTTCCATCTTCCAGAAATAGTCCATAAATCTTGTTCTGTTTTTGCCTGATGTTCGTTTCGAAGTGAAAAAACTTAATATTTCTGTTACTACACCGAACCCACTGCTCTCTCGATTTCTGATACCACATAATGTAAATTTTTCTTGAAGAAGGATATTAAAGTATTTTTTTGAAATAATATTTTTTATTTAAATTTAATGTTTTTTAATTATTTTTTGTATTCTATATTTTCAATCACCATAAAAAATAATATTTAATGAAATAGAAACATAATTGATTAAATATATAATAAATATTAAATTAGAATAATTTTACCAACAACACAATTTTTTTCTTGAATTTTAATTTGATAATCTAACATCTTTTTTTCTTGAATGAATGTTTAATATTCAAATTACATTCAAATAGTATATTTAAATAAACTAGATCAATAAGATTTTCATAAATATTTCAATAGGTATGAGACTGGCTAAAAAATATTTTTATCATTTATTAAAAGGATTCCGCTAGGGAGATAATGGACTATTTGTACAATGTGTACAATAGGCTATTGAGTTACAAAATGAACATCTCCCATACTATCTAGAATAACCATCCGAGTACTAGCGATAATAAACATCTTTCCAAAACCTTAAACTGATTTTGGGGTTCACCAAGGCTCGAACTCTTAACCTTCTGGAACTAGCGCTCTAATACCATGCATGATACCACTCATCCCAAAAGCTTCAGCTAATGGAAAAAGGTAACACTAATTATTATATCTTTAATACTCTCTAAACTTCTATTATACACATTGTATAAATATTCTATTGGCTGTTCATACTTTCCCTTATTAAAAAATCGAAGACGATTTTAATAATTTTCCCTATTCAGATATCATGTCAAATGCAAGAAAAATCAATGATTGCTTATTTAATTACTTTTCTCAGTTATTGTCATACATGTTTATATCTTAAATTGTTTTCAACAAGATGTATAAGTTCAAATAAAAATATTTAGACAATAGACACTAAACTCAAAATCTATACAAAAAATATATTAATTAAAAACTACTTTATTAAAGCTTATCCTCATATTTTGCATCACTAATTCAAACTCCCTTCCCTTCGAATTTATGTTAAGCGTCCTTTGCTTACAGTACTTGATATATTATTCTAAACTATACGTAAATCACTAGCAATGTTTATTATTTTTTTCAACAATATCTAAACAATTATCATATCCATATTATTATTATCATTTAGAATTGTTAGCACTCTAAGCTTTCTCTCTAAATTATCAGAACTTATAACTTCATGCTTGACATCTTTTGCTGTACAAGTTCAATCATCTATGATGTTATTATAGTCCTATTTAATTATTTAAATTTCATATAAGTTAGCAATTACTCAATACTCTAATATAAATGTAAAAGAAAAAATATTGTATTCTTTCTCTGAACACTGTTATTACATTTATTATTGATATTTTCTTTAAACGTGTTACTTACTTACTTTTCTCCTATTCACACTGACTACCCGTGCATCTGCGCAAATAAAAAAAATGGAGATCATTATGAGGTAAATATAAACTATACTTAATTATTAATTAATGTAAAAAAATAAAA
>NC_029789.2:14582967-14584101 GCF_000816755.2 Arachis ipaensis | reverse complement strand
TCCATGACTTTTTCTTCTTTTTTTTTTTTTTTTTAATAACAATCTTTTTTACTTACCGAAAAATTTTTATATACTTTTTCAAACATATCAGTGATTCTTTTGATACGCTTTACATTTATGTTATTATGGCTGTATTTGTTTGTTAAGATATGGACATTAATTATTAGGTACGTGGCATAAGTCCGCTATTTATTTGCGAAAGAGATTTAGATAAACATGATGGTATACAGATACACATAAAATATATATATTTAGTGTTTCTCTTTAAAGTTGGAAAAAGTATAAGTAACTAACAATATTTTTGAACAATGTGTAAACAATGTGAATTAATAGGATTAAAAGAGTAAATTTAATTAATAGCATTAAATTAGGGTGTAATGTATTTTCATTTGATTGGTAGTTGTTTATGTTGTTCAAAATAGTCATTGTTTACCTAGCACTCCTCTTAAAATTGAAAACGAAAACACAATGCATAAAACACAAAATTTAACTTTTTTATCCTTAATTATTTTTAAAATTGTCAATTTTATCCTCATATTTTCTTTTTATTTTATGTTCTCCCTCTTCTGCTACTAATGATTTTCTCTCTTGCTTCCTCCGCCACTATTGCATCTACCACCGCCATGCCATCTTCACTTCATCCTCTCTATCTCATTTTTCAAATTCTCTTTTCTTTATCTAGATCTGTGCTCTCACACATCTGAAGTTCAAATCAACCAATATTTAGAAAACACAAATTGAAACACATAGAGAGAGAGAGGTGGAATTAGAGAACTTGATCTATAGTAGAGGCCGTGCGTGCGATGGATCTTAGTTAGAATCAGAGACCATTAGCGGAGATGAACAATTTCGCGGTTATCGACAATAGAGGAGGGACGAGACCAGAGTTTCAGGTGAGAATGATAGCGGGACCGAAGCTGACCATAAAGCCATTAGCGAGCCACTGAAGTTCCAGGTGTTGAATGTTGACAAACGTTTCCAATTCTGTGTCGCACCACTTAGTTCCTTGTGCCTCCACTCCTTCCTTTTTTTCTTTTGTTGTTCATATCTAGTTCAATTTTTTCTTTTATCTTTAAAAAAAATAAAAAATATTGAGTTAATTATTGATATAATTTTTTTGCTAAGTTTCTTATA
>NC_029789.2:14572518-14582429 GCF_000816755.2 Arachis ipaensis | reverse complement strand
TTAACTTCTGTTTTCTTGATACCAAAAAAAGAAAACTGTTTCCTTCAACTCTTAATACTCTCGAGGGTAATACTACTGCTTAAGTGCTTAGTTTTACTTCTTTCTTAGACAGAAAAGAACCCATTTTCTTTATTACTGGAATGGTTTATGTAAGTGCCGGTTACAAGACTTGTTTGAAACAAGGGTGGGTGGCAATGGGTAGGGTAGGGTAGGGTTTGGATCCAACCCTAACTTTACCAGCAGGTTGAGATTCTAACCCTATCCGCTCTTAATCCGTGTGCACACGATTCTATCTGCGGGTTACAAAAAATATACAACATTATTATATAACTTGATGATAATTTAAAATAGAATTAATTTTTATGTAAAAAAAAAATTAAATTATCAATTAATGATTTTCTTTTAGTTGTTAAGGATCTTTTGCATTTAGTGAGAGGTCTTTGATTCAACATCTACTTAAAACATATTTTTATATAAGTATATAACATAAGGAAAAGTATATGGAACCAAAATGTGACCAGCCAAAAAGTAAACAAAACCGTTTAATTAAAATCACTTTTTGAATAATATGTTTGAAAACCGTTCTTGAAATCACGGAGCACAAACCAAAACCCAATTTTTCATCAAACCCAAACACATTTTGGCTGATTTTTGGCTGATATGCTTTTGGTTCCCTAGTTGTTCTCCATAACATAAACATATATAGAATACGAGTTGGTCGGGTAGGATTAAGGCTCAACCCGCACTATACCCGACCCGCACAAGAACCCTACCCGCACCCTACCCTATCCGCTGCGGATCGGGTTGGCAACCCTACCTGATCGGATGGGAATTCAACCCGCAGGTAGGGTACATATTGCCGAACAATTTGAGCCGGACCATATATAAGAATTATGTTGGATCTTTCACCCAAAAATCGAACTCTTGTCCGATAAGTTATTGTGTTGTGTGTCTTGGTTTTTGCTTAAGCGAGAACTGATTGCTAACTTGTTACATGTACATCTTTGAATTAAATACAACTAAAACCCTTAGGAGATGGTTCTCTGCAGTAGTATACTCATGATTGTAAATTTCAATTTTTGAGGATGTAATGGAGTAAGAGGGTAATCATATATGTACCAAACTCCACTACTGTCTCAACTTTATTTGTTCCCATTTCTTAATCTTATTATTCTTGTTATAATTGACAGTATTATTATTGAGGGGACACAAAATCCAAAGATCATCATATTCATATGTAGTCTGTACCGCTGTTCACACTAGTGACACTATTACTTTATTTCTTCGTTTATTTCATTTTCTACTACCTTTGGCATCGCAATTACTCAAAACAAGCATAAATTAGGAAGAAAAATGGTATTTAAGTAATTAATTATATTAGTCAGTACTCACAACATATTAAACCAATAAAGAAGAATAAATTTAGTTTTAAGGGAAGAAGTGAGTAACGGAAGAAGTTTTCACTATTATGATCATGTGCACATGTTTTTGACAACACAGTAGTTCGATTGGACTATTAAAATGGAGAATGCATGCATTGGGATGATTATATTGTCTAAAATTATTAGTTATGACTACTGTACAAATTTATTCACTATATACAGATGGATTCATTACATACAGTTCTTCATGAACCTCGACTACTATTGGCCATTGGATGAAATAGCATCAATCAATAATAATGAGTGCAAAAAAGCATTTTGTGGTGCAATAATAATGTAAAGACATATAATCCATTTACATTATCTTAGGTGACATGGAATTAAGTGGGATCTATATTACGTGCGCTTTGTGAAATAATAATGTCAAATCTGTTATGGAACATTTATCATGAACAAATTAAAGTAGCTTTATATTGGTAATATATTAGCCAAAAAATACATACTATATAGATAGATGGTTTGCAAATTGTTTATATTAACTGAAAGGGAAAATATACACCTATCAATTACCAAGTGAATTACTAAAAGAGAATAGTGAAAAAGTTGCTGCAGAGAGTAGTGAGGTAGCGAGGTATAGTCGTATATAGAGGGTGTGGCCCCTGAGGTCGCGTGTCCTCATCTAATCATTTTTATTTTTAAAAAGTGACAGTGATAATTTGATTAATACTACTATAGTTAGAGATGAGGCGTGTTAATAACGCGCATGTACTTTTTTCAACTGACATAACTGAATCAAACTGACACTCATCGCTGTCCTGGTTTATTTTGAGCTGCTTCTAATAATCCAGCCCCATTTCTAATTTTTGTTTAAATTTTATCAGGAAAATATTTTTTAATCTATAATCAACTAATAAAATACCAGGAAACAAGTTTTAAGATTTATCACTTTTGTGACTCTAAAATTGGCCAATAAAATAAAAATACATTACACTTTAAATTATTCACCTAAATTTTAATATTAGATTAACCATCCGCACACATAATGAATTGAACATCTGATATATCAATTGTTCACATTGTTTAATATTTTTACAATAATGCTAAAGAACCAAGATGGTTCTAGCAAAAAACCAGCTAAATGCCCTCTACGTGGATGATGCTAATGTTATGCATTAGAATGTTTCTTTTCTTTGTAAATTGGATAGTTTTGAATCTATTTTCTGATTTATCATGTTTTAGGCATTTGGAGAGGGAAGGGGGTAAAGAGACGGAAGCTAATTGAATCAGTTTCCGTGATTCACGTTGCAATGATACTGAACATATCTCTTCCTAATTTAAATGTGGTGAAACATTTAATAACCAATATTTTAAATAATAAATAAATAAAACTAATTACTATATTTATAATTAATTAAATTGTTCCATTTCTTGTTGATTTAGAGTTGGTTCCATATACTTTTTATATTTTTTATTCGGAAATGTTTGGTAACCAAAGAAAATCATCCAAAAACAGCCATAACTTGCCTTATTTAACATTTATTAATTGTTGCGATAATTAATTAATGCTAAATAAGGTAAATTCTGACTTCTTTTTTGTCTATCTAACATTATATTGTCTACCTATACTTTTTTTTTAAATTAAAAGAAGATAAATTTTAGACTGATATTGATCGAAAAGATCTATTTTCAATTATCTTTTCCTTTTTACTTATTGATGAGGGAGAGTCATAAGACTTGCAGAATCTTTGGCGTTGAGCAGCAAAACTTAAAGTGGAATTGCTTTGAATGCACAGCTGGTAATTAAGGAGTGGTCTCTTCACTCTTTCTCTTGATGTATACATAAATATTTATTTATATATGTACTTTACGTATTTGGCGTATGGTCTACTTTAATTTGTACTCATAATATTGCCCAACCTTTACTTCATATATACCCTCTTAGTCTTACTTTTAGAGTTTCTACATCATTCCTTCATTTCGCCATTGTTAAAAGTAGAATGGAAAATAAATACATATTTGAATAATGTGTATAAAAAAATGCAGAAGAAATAATGATGATGAGATAATAAAAATAAAAAATAAAAACTTGGTTGCAAGGATAAGATCACAGGGGTACGGTCCAAAATGAAGCAAATGTGGAAGTTTGACATAGCTATAATAGATAAGCAGAGAGAAGTGGCGATCCTTGGTTTAACCGTGCGTGGGGAACAGAAACAATAATGTGTGTATAACAAGAATGATTATGTATATATATGAGGACAAGGAGGACTCTCACTCACTCTACCTACCTATGGTGCTGCCTCTCCACTTTCTCATTCCATCATTATAGTTACAGTCTCCTTATTATTCTCATGTAATTCCTGAAGCAAAAAACATATAACTAAACTTGTGGAAAGCGTGATCTTGATGCATGGAAGGTTTTAGGGGGGCCAAGATGACACATGGATCACGTATTAGACGTTTGCTTCAATTCACTCCGTTCTTTGCCATACTCATACATACACACAAGTAAGCCAACCCTTTTCCTTTCCCTCCACCCTCCTACTTTCTATTTTTAGGAACAAAGGAAGCAAATTAATTAAAGAGTCATGTATATCTATTCTTAATATATAAAAGTAGATACATAAGCATGCACCACATTATTTTTGAGATATTTTTTTTCCTCCTACTAATACCATGTCAGCAATATTGCTTACTTGGCACAACTTTAGAATCAACCACTCAATTCTTGCCAAATCACTACTATTTCCAAATCAGCAAAAAAATAAAATATACAAATAAAAAACTAAAAAATAGAATCTAATAAATTTGTAACCTCCAAATACATTGAATTCATATTCCTATATTTATTATATCTTACCGTTATAAACAATACAATAAATTTATAACCGCAACAATTAATTTATAAATTAAAAGTTTAAAAAATAAAAATTATATTTTATTATTATAATTATGTTTATTATAATCATTTTAATTTTTGCCAATGAGTTATACCTCAAATAGCATAATCTCCCATATTAGTCGCGAGTTCGAGTCTCTGTATCTTTGGTAAAAAAAAATAATCATTTTAATTTTTAGAAGTAACACTAGGTACAAAGAACTATTATTGTAGTTTTTACTTATTATTAAAAACAAATTCTATTTTATTTTACCAATACAAATTTTGAAAAGAATATTTAAAAACTAAAAAAAAAAAACAAATTTATTAAAAGAGTATCAAAACGAAACCAAAAAATATATGATATTAGACATACATTTTCATATTAGATACATTTGTAGTATATAAGATGCATCATGCATGCATGTTTACCTCAAAACACTAATTAACTATTTTTTTTTTACTAAAAATGTTTAACTTTTAGCTTTTGTTGTGTATATTTGTACATATAAGATGCATCATGCATGGATACAAATCTAAATATATAATTATTACAATAATTATGTTGACCACAACTCCATAAGTTTAGGCCATTCACTACGTCAATTATATCTTACCGTTATAAACAATACAATAAATTTATAACCATAACAATTAATTTATTAATTTTTATAAATAACTCACTAAAGGTAATAAACATCTATATTACAAATGTCATAATAATATTATTAATCATAATAAATTTTGCATTATAAGTATTTAAATTTCATACAATTTAAACTACATATATAAGTCTCTTATCACTATTCCTTCACATAACATCAAATTTAGCACAAAACATTTATTTTTAAACTGTACATCTCAAACTTACTTAATAGAGCATCATTCTTTCAGAGCAGAATGATTAGATCTAATGGTCATGCAATGAGAATCTGATGATCAGGTATGACAAAAAAAAATCACAACACGCATCATACATTCATATTTCCTCAAATACCATATACCTAATGATAACATAAACTGAATATTGGAATAGAAAAAGATCTTCACAATTTTAGCAACTATAAACGAAATTGATGACAAATTAGGATGGAACTGTGTTAAATGTAAAAAGTGTCAGAAAAAAGCATATATAAAAAAAGAAACAACTACATTTGTGGCACATGTAATCAAACACCACAATATCTAACAATAAGGTAACTCTATATACTTTTCATAATCTCATCTATCAAATTATTAGTTGTTAGCCCAATATTTATTTTAGGTTCAGAATTCAATTAAAGGTTTTAGATCAAAGTGTTACAACAACTTTTGTACTATTTGATGGCGACGCAAAAAATTTATTGGGCACAACTGCTTTAAATCTAATGACATTTCAGAAAAATAATGACATTGAAGCACCACCCCATCAAGAGATTAAGGAGAAAGAAAACCATACAAATTCAAGACACATTCGAAAGAAGAACATACATACAAAGATGGAACCAAATAACACAATAAAAAGTGCATCAAATTCAACAATTCATAAAGAACATATCTTCACAGGAACCTAAGACAAAAAGAAGAAAGTACCAACTCTAACAACCAACAAAAAAAAGGAGGACGAGCGCCACATAAGATGACTAAGTCCATCAACTAAAACAAATGCAAAAATCAAACCACCAAATAAAAATGTTACTTTGTACAACTCCAACATCCAAATCTTTTGTATTACAAATTATTTAAAATAAAATACTTTTTAAATTTAACTTCAATTTACACATATTTAATTTATTTCTACAAAATATAACAATTTTTAATATTTATTATATACTATCATTAATTTACCGTCCCGCGTATCGCGCGGGTCTCATTCTAGTTATATAGTAATGCTAGATGTACAAATTTTTTTGGTAACCAAGCACAATTAAATTGGCTAAACTATAACTAAAAACACTCTCAAAATAAAGATATATATAATTTTAATAAAGAAACTAAAAATATCTTCTTCTTTTTTAATGTTTACATGTGTCATATTATTATTAGACTCTACTAACACATAACTCAAAAAATGCGTGCCATAATTTTCTTCTTCTTCAAACTAAAACATTTTTTTCTACTCTCATCTCGGGTATGTCTAAAATGAGCTCAACACTTATGTGCTTATTGAATGTGCCACATTTATATAGACCATTAGATTTGTTTAGATTAAAATCAAAGGCTAATATAAAAGAAGATCATTGATGGACTCTAATAAATACAGAATATCATTATATTTTTATGTTACAGTTTAAAATATTATTTTAATATAATTTTTTAATATTATAAAAAAATTTTACATAATAATTAATTTTAATAAATAAAAATATTTAGATATTTTGTATTTATATATTTTATATTTAATTATTTAAGAATAAAAGATTATGTTGCTATTTAAAGTATTGTGTATTAAAGTATTATTATTTAAAGCATTTATTTATGTACTATGATATTCTGTATTTATTAGAGCCCATCAATACTCTTCTTTTATATTAACCTTTGATTTTAATCTAAACAAATCTAATGATCTATATAAATATGGCACATTCAATAAACACATAAGTGTTGAGCTCATTTTAGACATACCCCTCTCATCTCCTCTCAAAACAGTTTCATCTTTAAATTTAAAAATCTTTCAAAATCTAAAATTGTTTACCATAAATGTTTTTGTTCAGCACAAAAACTAAGAATTTTCTTAAATCTTTCATTTTGTTGTTATCTTCGTTGCATAGCACAAAAAAGGTTATGATTAGCACAAAAATTTTAAAACATAAAACAAAAATTTTTTTTCTCATCACAATAATTATGAGATGTATTAAATTAATGCTCATTTTTTGTTTTATTTTAACATGTGCCAAATCTATCATCCTATCTAACTAAAATGATAAAAAAAAAATCTAAATATCTCTTCTATGATAACATTACAAATATTTTTATTTCTCTTTGTTTATAAATTTATGTTTGATCCCATTGAATTTTCAAATTGAATTCATACTTTATTCATGATAAAGGTTTAAACATTGCTCCACTATTGATAAATAACCTACAGTCGATTTTACATGAAATTGTTTTTGGATTACTACCAAGTATTATTATTTAGTTTGATAAAAAAATCGATTTATTTTATACAGTGATTTAATTTAAAAAAATGATTTAAGTTAGATTAAACATTTATTTTTAATTTATTCTCTTTTTTTTTAATTATACTCTTAAAATTTATTCTCTTCTAATTTTTTAAAACTAATCCCAAATTTTTAATTGAGTGTGTTCTTATTTAGATTTCTTAATCTAATTTCTTATTTTAAATGTATTCTTAATTTTTGTTTTTATTCAATTCTTTATGAATGATAAAAATCATTTAATAAATATATAACTGTTCAGCTTATCGCACCATTTGATGTTTAGAATGAAATTGATTAGGCGTTTGACAAAATTTTAGAAATCTTAGCGTTCACATTTTTATTGTCAGGGTTAACATAAAGAGCTGATTGTGTTATGGTTACTTTTTAGATTTAAGCCATTACAAGGAAAGCTAATACTTTTGTCCTAAAAATATTATTTTTCCTGCTTTGCGATTTTTATACGTATAAAAAGACGTGATTTTTTTTTTAGAATATCAAACTTTATTTTTCAAACAATCTATATACATGATATTTCATGAAAATTAAATAAATAGAAATAAAATATCCAATTCAATTTTTTTTAAAAAAAATTATTTATATAAAATAAATTAAATTTTTTATTAAACTAAATAATAACATATGTCCGCAATTCGAAATAGCTTTATGTGATAGCAAGTGAGTTATTGCGACTAAATTCTCAAAGTGGTCCTCTAAATTTGGCCCTTACATCATTTTGGCCCCTAAAATTTTAATTGTACTAATTTGAATCTCCAGATTAAATTTCGAATGACATACTAGTCCTTCAATCTATTTTCAGCATGAATCAACAGCCAAACTACTGATGTGGCATTATTTCTGCCACGTGGCATCATCACTCAGTCCAGATCATTATCATCCTCTTTCTCATCCCTCTCTCCCTCTTCTTCCCCCATCCTCCGTCACCTCTCCGATCCCTCTCCTTTTCCTTTCTCTCTTCTTCCCATCCTCCACCACCTCCTGCTGCAAGTCCCTTTGCCACCTCACTACCCCATCTAATCTCCTCTCCTGTTCCTCCACTTTCACCGCCGCAAATTGAAAACACCTCTCTACACACAAAATACACACATACACATACATTGAAAAGAAAATTTCTAGTTACAATGGCACACAGTACCAAGCATATTCACCAATAATACAATTAATCCACCAATTTGATCACTAAATATGACAATTACAATTCATAATAATTTTTAGAGAGAGAGAGAGAGAGAGAGAGGACAACGTTAGCTACGATCTTAACGCCGTAAAGAGCCTGAACGATGAGTTGATTTCCGGCGGATGCAATGGTGGCGTCGGCACCGGAGTGCTATAACACCGACGGTGATGACGGCCTCCACAAGTTTGGTGTCATTGGCAATCGAAACTAAGACCTTGCAATTTCAAGTTTAAATAGCACATGAATAAGTAAAAGGAGTGAGTAAGTATAAGACTTTGTTTGGATTGTTATAATTATTTTGTTACCTTTTCAAGAGGTTGAAGTCATTATTGGGGAAATTAAGAGTGAGAAGCAAATGCGATTTTTGGGATGGATTAAAGAGAGTTTAAAAGTGAAGTTAGTGAGAGAGTGAAGGAGCAATCGTAAGTGGCGCAAGATCGAAAAATGAAAGGTAGAAAAACATCGTGGCGGCAGGTGTTGTGGCGGTGGAAGTGGAGGAAGAAAGGAGGAGATCGGAGAAGATAGTATATGACAAAGGGACTTGCAGCATGAAGTGATGGAAAGTGAGAAAGAGAGGGAGAGGTGGTGGAGGTTGGGGGAAGAAGAGGGAGAGAGAGATAAAAAAGAAGATGATGATGATAATGTGGGGTGAGAGATAATATCACGTAGTAGTAATGGTGCCACATCAGCAATCTAGCTGTTGATTCACGTCAGAAATTAGTTGAAGGACTAATATGTTGCTCAAAATTTAATGTAAAAGTTTAAATGAATGCAATTAAAATTTTAAAAATCAAATTAATACATAAACTTATAAATTGGAGGACTATTTTAGAGATTCAGTCAAAATATTGCCTTTTTGTCGCTTATTATTTTTCATGTGTGAGAGAGAGGTGTATAACAAGAAACTGTGAGGAGAGGTGTGTTTCATACTAGTATAGGATATACAAATCGAAAGCAACGATTTGTTTGTATTATTTTCTTTTTAAACAAACAATCACAAATCAGACGGTCCGATTTGTGATTTCGAAAATAAAAAAAAAATTTAATGTCGGTCGCTTGGTGGGTCCAACTCGTGGAAGCTTTAACAGCAGATTTAATTATACAATTTAATAAAAGGCTTAATTTTTTATATACTATATTGCGGACCAACCAACCAGAGGCCGCGTGCGGTTGCTCCAACTGAAAACCAATTATTATTTTACTAAATCCTTAAATAATAAATACTATAGAAAACATTTCAAATGTATCCAAGAGTATTTATGCACCAGTTATTTTGACTGTTAATTTTAATTAATATATATTATATATATTTTTAT
>NC_029789.2:14541471-14572368 GCF_000816755.2 Arachis ipaensis | reverse complement strand
TTATAATTTTATAATTTAGATCAACGGTTAAAATAACTGGTGTATCGGTACTTTCAATGCACTTGAAATGTTCCAATACTATATACTATACTCCTCTTTCTTGTCTTGTCTCTCACTAATTTATTTGCGCTTTTTTATCCTCACCCTCATGCCGCAATGCACATAAATATGTGATATCTCAATATAATGTAACACACCACACTCTACATAAAACAAGCTGCTAGCTAGCTAATGCAACGTCCAACCACTGGAAGGCTGGTAGTCTATGCTAATAATTAACAAGCCTAACTAAATTATATCAGAAAACTTTGATCAACAATAATCAAGTAATGGTTATTAGGATATAAATTAACAATATTAGGTTATGCTATATCAGAACAAGGAGCATATATTATATATATATATGATGCTACTCAGCAACACATACATATAAATAAAGAGTTCCCCAAAAAAAAAAAGTTCAACACAGAATTTGAGACAAATTAACTTTAATGTTGATGATGAGTGTATTAGAAGTTTGTTACCTTTTTGTTTAATTGGTATGATGAAACTTCCCTTTTACAATTTCATTTATAATTACTACTAAAAATTTATATACTGCAGATTTTTAGCATTTATTTAAGGATAAAGCATTATTGTGATCCATCTAGAAGAACTGTACATCATATAGGTAGCGTTTGTTTTGAGGTACTGAGACAGAGACTGAGAGACTGAGACTCAGTATCGTGTTTGTTAGTTCAGAGACTGGTACTAAAATTTCTGTCTCTGTCTCTAAAATTTCAGTATTTCAGTACCTCCAAAAAGTAGAGACACAGGGGACTAAAATTTTTAGAGATGGAGACTGAAACTTTAATAACATTTTATACCTAAAATACTTTCATTTCAATTAATTAATTCCAATTTTACCCTTTGTGCAAATTAAATTAGAGTTTTATTTTTGTTTCAATTCCTGTCTCCCATTTTGCACCAAACAGAATACTGAGATTTATTTCAATCCCTGTCTCTTAGTCTCTGTCTCTCAGTCTCAGTCTTTCCGTCTCTGTCTCTCCACCAAACGCTACCATATAGTACCTGTGTTGCTATTATTATAACAACTACTAATATAAACAAAAAAGAAGGCATGCTGAACAATAAATAAATATATAAATCAAAATGTGATCTTGTACACCAAATACGATGTAAAAATGTTAGAAAACGCAAGGCTTTTTGAAATTTTGATGCCAGGGAGGATGTCCAGCATTTTTTCTATAAACTGCATGCTTATTCTTTATTTAATTGAAAGTATTAAATCCTAGTTTCTGAGAATTGTTTAATTTAGTCGTTCACATAATTTAAACCCAAAATTTTGTTTAAAGTGAGATGAAATGAAGAGAAATAAAACTCCATTGATGATTAGATATTGGGAAAATTTCAGCATATCATCAACTGAATTTTATTCGCTCACATGTCTGGATATATATCAACACTTGGTCCCTTTTATTAAAAAAGAAAATGTGCATTCGTGGTTCAGCATTTGATGAGTTGATCTATGCTATGCTGCATGGATCATATATATTCATTCTCTTTCACTCTCTCTCATTATTGTTTATTATATCATCTATAATCTCTTCATTCTCTTTCTGGGGTCCCACGCTGGCCCTCTGAAACGTTAACACCACATCATTCTTTTCTCGTCACCATCAGTTGCTGGTGGGTGGAGAGAGATTCCTCTAGCGCCACACTTTTATGAACTGAAAGCTTTTCCAGTAATCTAGCTCCAACTCAATACATCGATAAGGAGAGAGAAAAACTTTTGAGAGGGATCATTCTTTATTCTTCTTTAAATTTATATATTTGTTTCTTGGTGTTTTACTTCCTATTTAACCCTACCTCCTCTTCATTCTCCCATTCCCTGAACGAACCAACATTTCTTTCTTTTTCCTTTTAATTACTTCTCTTTTTGAAGCTAAGGATCCTCGGGATCTATCTCATCACCTTCATCATTCTTGAGTGCACAAGGCCGTGATCCACTTCAATTCCCGAGGCTCTCATTAATTACCACTTTTTCTGTTCTCTTTTCCCCATCCTGTTCATTCCATTGCTGTTTTTTGGTGCAATTTCTGGAAGTAGCTCTTACAAAGACTTGGGTTATATATATTGATTTAAAAGGATTCTTATCGATAGAGAAATTGTACTACGTACAAGAAAAGTTTGGTTAATTTCATATACAACAGATCTACGTACAGGGATTCTACTTGGAGTTCTTAGGTGCAGGATATATCAAGCTAAGGTTGTTCTTTAAACTTGTTCTCATTATATATAATGCATATCTACTTTAGCATATTATTAATATGTGAGTATCTCTATCTATATTCTTAAGGCATGACGAGAGAAAATATTACTGGTTTGTTTCTTTTAATAACTCAAGTCAACCAGCATAAGTCCAAAAAACAAAAAGAGACAACAATAAAAGACTGATGAAAACATGACATAATTAAAATCTTTGACATGACTTCGATCTGTGTGTTTCGGTTGCAATTTGTGTGTTCTACACCTACCGTGATTCATGTGCTTTACTTCAGCTTTTTATTTATTTATTTATTATTCCCTTTGTTCTGGTTTTAATTTGCACCCGACAGATATTGATCTCTTTGCTTATTCATTCGACCGCAAAACAACCATGCTAGCTTTAGTTTATCTGCCTGTGATAGATGCCATGATCATTAGATTTTCCCGAACCGTTTTTATATATGTTTGAATGATCAGTCATCAGTTCCTAAGTCAAAAACTTCGCCTCTTCTCTTAGACAATTTTAGCAAACTATGCTGTAAGCCATTACGTACGTTCGTGAAATGCTTGAGTGCTCTACCAGTTTTGCTGTAGGGTTGGCTTCAAATAGGGTAAATATTTGATGCTATATAATCAAACCCTAAATCTAATGGAGTTGTTTTGGAGAAATTTTATTAGCTGACGAGACCGTAATTGTTTACGGTTGATTTTTCCATCCTTCTATATTAGTTCTATAGTGTTTGTATATAGCAACAGTATCTAAAGGGGAACATCAATTATCTGCTGTTGTTGAACCTTTTTTTTTTTTTTAATTTCAATTTTTAACCGTGAACTTCCATTCAACACTACTATCATATCTTTTTTCCTCTTTGTTAAACTTCTAACTTGTAAGCACAAATCGAATTCAGGCAGCAGAAGATTCCTTCGAATTAGACCCTATCAAATACAGTCAACACTACTAGCTGTTGCTGTTATTCATTTTTATTTTAAAACTGTTGTTACAGAATTTAACATATTCCTGTGAAATCTACCACACAATACGTATATACATATGTAGATCATGTTATTATTTGCAAACAAAAAACCAATTATCAATCAATCATCACTGATATAAAATACATGTTAAAATATATAATACAAACATTAATAAACATAAATTAAATTACGTGGCTAATAACACATTAATACACAGAAATTTTGCTGAAATTTTACAACTAACGGAAGTGATATGATTTATTGAAATGCAGGAGGTTTGAAATGAACGCATTTTCCCATGTTCCTCCTGGGTTTCGGTTCCATCCGACGGATGAAGAACTTGTTGATTACTACCTAAGGAAAAAGATAGCTTCGAAAAGGATTGATCTGGATGTGATAAAAGATGTGGATCTCTATAAGATTGAGCCATGGGATCTTCAAGGTACGTATCAGAGCCACTAACATACATTAGTAGATAGAAATGAATTATAACTGGAGTGAGATGCATGCATGCAGAAATATGCAAAATAGGAAGCGAGGATGAAAATGAATGGTACTTCTTTAGCCATAAAGATAAGAAGTACCCAACAGGGACTCGCACCAATAGAGCTACAAAGGCAGGATTCTGGAAAGCCACGGGAAGAGACAAAGCCATATACTCAAGCTCAAGCCATTGCCTGGTTGGTATGAGAAAGACTCTTGTGTTCTACAAAGGACGAGCTCCCAATGGCCTCAAATCAAACTGGATCATGCACGAGTATCGTCTTGACTCCAATCAGGAAGATGGCTGGGTTGTGTGCAGAGTCTTCAAGAAACGGATGCCCACGCTACGCAACGTGGTAGACTATGATGATCAACTTCCCTTCATGCAAGGATCTCCATCCACTCACTATCCCTGCAAGCACGACCTTCATCAATTCCAATACAACACCCATGATGCTTTTCTCCAACTTCCACACCTTGAGAGCCCTAATCAAGTTTTGAGTTCACCCTATGCCTACGCCGAAAACAACAACAACAATAATGGAACTTTGCAGTCCTATTCATCTGAACGCATTCAGCAACAACTTCACTTGCTTTATGGTAGCAATATTGAGCAAGCAGTAGTGGTGGACCAAGTCACGGATTGGAGAGTGCTTGACAAATTTGTTGCTTCTCAACTCATGAGTCAAGATCAAGATCAGGCTTCCAAGGAAACCTGCAGCGTGGCTGATGAACAACATGTTGCTACTACTGTGCTTCCAAATGGATCCACCAAGCAGGATGACTATGTTTCAACGTCTGCCTCCAGTAACTGCGATATTCACCTGTGGAATTGAAGTCAATATTATTATATTATATATAGTAACTAGAATATGCATATAGCAATTAAGTACAGTTTTAGCTCCGAGTTTGTGTACATAATACGCCCAAACGTCGTATTAAATATTCTTATTGTTGAACCTTTATTTTGTGCTGTATGAATGACTATCATCATCCACCAGATGCTAAATTTAAGTGTGTCTGTTGATGTTAAACTGGTTTCTTCATTATATATATGTAGTTTAATTGCATTTATTACTACACACATGTGTAGTCTCGATCAATTAATAATTGTGATTCTCCATGAACCGGCAAGTGTAAAGGCTTGAAAACCTAAGCCAAGTGGATTTATTATATTTTTCTTGGTAAAAGAATGAAGTGATATATAGAGTCTTTGTGAATAGGAGTTAACGTACCTACTGCATGTGGATGCATGCAAATTCAGCTGTAAATTAGCTAGCTAGTGTCATAGCTAACTCAGTGAAGGAGGAGGAGGAGGAGTTGGAGGGATGCTCCACTAGTGCTGAAGTAGTTTATGTTCAAACTTTGATAATGTATGGTTTATATATACCCATAGGAGCAGTATGAAGGCAAATTAAAACATTCATTAAGCACCTAATCATGATGATAAGGGAAACAAGTAGCCCTTTTTATGTGGGGGTGTCAGAGTGAAGATAGAGTAGTAGAGCAATGCAATGCAATGGCGCGACATAATGATTAGGCGTGCTTCCATCAACTTAATATCGTAATACTTCCACTACAGTAGCCATCTGCAGCAACTAAAAATTATCAAGAAATTAAGACAAAGTACTCCTTTAATTTGACTCAATATATAGTGTTTATCATATAATAGTAGAAGAAGAGAATTAGCTAGCTAGGTCAATTCATCGGTCGCGTTCTCCTTGCATAAAAATTAAAAAGTAAACTAGCAGCACACCATGCGCATTGACATGCGGAATGTGTGAGTAATAATGGGGCCGGGGTTTGTTAAAAGAGCATTTTAATAATCCACACATGCTAAGCTAGCACCATTTTTTGCCATGTGCGGCGGTCATATATACATTATGCAACATCACACATAACATTATTTATAATTACTTCCCCAAAAACCAAAGTAAACCTCCCAAAGATACTCTGCTTATTATGTTTCCCTTCTAATAAAACGATTAATAAAATAAAAGATGCTTGCTTTTCTTGTCTGAATTTGGTTAAAGACAAACTTATTAGATTCCATCCTCGTCAAATGTTTGACACAAATTGGACACGTTACATGTATATATACCAAGTGAAAACAGAACCAACTTTCTAAGAGATAAAAGCGGCATGGAGATGGAAACCCAAGGTAACATTAGATTTCAGGCGTGGATTAGATGAGGTGGTCCAATAATAATCCAAATTGCTTTTTGAAAACCATGAGCAAGGAGCTGTATCGCCAAAGGGGAACATTCCATGGACCGGAGTGCACTGCTGGGGAAGGTGGAGGAGTGGGACAGGCTATTCTCCCTTCATCATTGTTGTTTCACTCTATTCTCTTTGTTCGGGCTCCACTAACCTCTTATGAAAACCCTCACATATCTTATTATTAATTTCTAATGCCAGATATTAACTTAGGTGACTTGAACATCGTGGATGAAAAAGTTTCATTGAGCACTATTTAGTAATGGAAATGTTTTGATATATACTGTATCAAACACTGTATTGAGATGCACTGTTTATTTGCGTGAAATTAGTATCATATTTACAAAAATTCTAGAGCTAGCAACATGATTGATGTGGCGATATATCTAATATTTAGATGACCAAGACAAAAGGAAGAGTAAATTGCAAGCAACATGATTGATTCGTTAATTAGAGATTAGTTCAAAGCTTGGGTTACGAGTAGGGATAGATGGGATGTTCACCTCTAGTTTTGTATAATTATATTGTGGGCTCTAATTAGAATTGGATTATATTACGATGCATACTCCCATAACGACATCTTCACATGAAAATAGTATTGTAGATCATTAGACGGTTTGATATACTTGACCAAATATATTTGACTAACTATCTAAGAATTTACAATATCATCTTCACGTAAAGATGTATAATGTGAGTATTTCCTTGTATTATTACCTTGACCATAAGTTGCTTTCCCGCAAGTTGAACTTGGCTGGCTTCTAAGACCTCTCTAATCACCCCAAAAAAATGCTACCTAAGCTAAGACTATCATAACATGGTGGATATACTTTTTTGTCCAAAGGATGAGGTAAACTAAAAAGATCGTGAAGACTGTGAGGATCAATCAGTAAATAGTTGATCAGTTCTGCTTTTTTCTGCATCAATGTCTTGAGCAGTTTCTACATACAATATTAGTGGTGATTAGTGTATGCTGCACTATGCACGAGATCACTCTATGTCCATGCCCATTGCAAATTGTAAGACAAAAATATACAACAAATTATTCTTCAAGTTATATATAAGTATTATGTGATATGCATGAGAAATCGTGTGATCAAAACACAGGAGAACTTTATATTCTCCCCAAATTAGCAAATATATCTGTTATCTTACAGGGAGAAAAACAGGGTTCAAAAACAGGTTCTGCCCAAAGATCAATCAGTGTAGGCGTGAGTTGGTTTGAGGAGGATATGCTCTGCATAGAGATGCCTCATTCATAGTCTCTTAAAACATATGGCCAAATGCGTGCAACTACTTTGCATCGCAAAGGCCAGTTGCTTCATCACAGAAACCATCTCGATCAAGCAGTTTCTGTGGTGGAGCACTTAACAGGGGAGACGACGGGCTGCCATATGCATTTCGTCGTTTGTTGCCACAACCCAAGCTTAATCTTGTGCTTACTCCTGTTACAGGATTTGTGCCGCTTGCATACTTGCATAAAGCCTACACCAACAGTTGTAACATAGTTAAATATCAAGCAATGTAGGTACCACAGACCTAACAATAATTGGTGTACCTGCTTTTGTGGAAGGTCCAACACAGCATCACTGAAATCAGCACCTTCAATGATGGCACCTCCAAGGTCACTCCGTGTCAGCACTGTTCTAAGGAGAATAGCATTTGTGAAATTGGCTTCATTAAGAACCTGTACTCCCCCGGACAAGCAAAACCACATATAATCAAACCAACTAATGCATAGAATTAATTAATTTGAGGTGTTAGTTACCATTCGATCCATCAAAGTGTCACTTAAATCGGCACCTGAAAAATGTCCAAGGGAAATGTAACAAAACTATAGTCACTAAATTTTGGAAGTTCTACAGAGAAACTAATGCTCTATAGATATTCATATCCAAGCTTATACCTGTAAAATTAGCCTTGTATGCAACAGCTTTCTCAAGATATGCACCATTGAAGGTTGAACCGCTAAAATCAGATTCTCTCATATCAGCAGCTGTGAAATTGGCTCTTCTGTATCAGTCAGTAATTTAGAATGATCATGAATAGAGGCTCTGTCAGAGGACACGTTGATCAATTTTACATTGGGAATAAGTTGAATAACTATTTTGCAATTACCTGAAATTTTCATTCACATGCACTGCTTTCCTAAAAGTAATGAACAAAAGAATTAGGCGACTATAGTTTTGGCTACAAGCAAGTCGAGATTTAAAAAGCAAGGAAAGGATTCAGGAACCTGAGGTCGGCAGAACCATACTGAGCAGCGGATCCAATGCCGAATTCACCCCTCATTTCGGCCTCGAATTTGTTGAGATCAGCAAGGGCAGACATGTCAGAGCTGAAGGCAATAACTGCCGCTGCCAACGTGGCGGAAACCAGTTTCCCCCACTTCCTCCTGGGTTCTGTGTTTCTCTTCATTTCACAGACAACTTTAAAAGCTCCCTTTGGATGAAAATAAGATTGGTGTACATTGCAAGTCTTGGATGCGTGAAGACAGCCTGTGGAAAGCGGAGTCAATGAATTTAGTGCCATTGGAGAAGAACAAGAAGAAGAAGAGATGCAGTAAGTTTGGATTTGCACTTTAGCAACTCATTATGGAAGTTGAGTACTTGACTGGTGGTAATGTAGTAGCACACGTGTTCCACTATTATCTATGCTTCTTCAAACTTGATGCTTTGGAACACACTTTAATTTTATCTTCTCTACAATTACCAATAAGCTTTTTTTTTAAAAAAAAAATTGTTTAGAAGAAAATAAAAATTAGTTTAAATCATTTAAAAATTATTTTATTTTATATTTATTAATTATTATTAAACTAAATATATAATATTAAATATAATAAACACTACTAGAAAACTAGTTATTACAGACGGATATTTCTAACAGATTTTATTCCACGGAAATACAGACGAAATTTCAGAGGAATTTTTTGTCGGAAAACAAAAAAAATGAATTAACATAAATTACAGACGGAAAAGAGAATCCATTGATAATTCTGTTAAAAAAATTAATTTTTTTCGTGGGAAATGATTACAGACGGAAAATCCGTCTGTAATTAAATGAAGAAAAATGCTGTGTTTTATTAAATTTTACAGACAGATTTTCTGTTTGTAATTTAAAATTTTCTGTCGAAAAATTTTAATTTAAACCTAACTTCATCCCCACCCTATCGAGCTCCTTTCACACACACACACACAATCAGAGATCAAACGAGTTGTTCCTCTCTCCTTCAACGAGCTTCTCCGTCGCACGAGCTTCTTCTTCTCCTTTCCTCACTCACAGCGCCACCGCCGCCACCCTAACCACCGCAGCTACCTTCTCCTTCTTCTCCTCTCTTTTAAACACTGAACCAGTAGCACATAGCCCCTGTCTCTCTCGTTCTTTCTCGTTCGCAGAACAAAGCAAGCTCAAGCTCCACCACCGCCGCACCTCTCTCTCTCCTTTTATCCCCTCAGTTCTGGCTCGCATATCTTCTCAGCGCTACAGCCATCATCTCCTCCAGTCAATGCCGCGACTACCTTCACGCAAGCCCTAGCTTCGTAGCGGCCAAAATTGGTTCCATCGTCAGCCGCGGTTCCACCGTCAGCCGCGGTTCCACCGTCAGCCGTGGTTCCACCTCTCTCTTTCCCCCTGTTCGAACCGTATAAACCTGGGCATCCTTCTTTTCCTCTGCCCTGTTTTAATTGTCTCTGCTTCCAGGTTTTGGTTAGTTTGATTTTAGTAATTAGTTTAGTTAGATTTGTTTTCTGATTAGTGGATTTTTAGGTTGTTAAAATAGGATTAGATTAGGTTTTGATTTTGAATAGCTGTGAAATGTCTAGAACAAAAATTTAATTCAGTTAATGGCTTCTTCTCTGGTAATACTTCTTCTCGATAGTTTTGCGTTTGAAGTATTAGTAGAATTTTCATTTCACTTATTTGATTATTTGACTGTGTGTGTCCCATGAATGGTGAATTTCTTCCCCTTTGGCCAAAGTAGTTTTGTTCCCCAGATGCTGGTAATTTATTGCTTGTAATGTTTTAGTATATATTAGAGAGTAAAGAATATGTGAGGTTTTTTCAATGTGCAGTGTATTCTTGGCCAAAAACATGCAGAAGTTGTTCTTCCTTGTGGAGCGCTGCTTTCAATTACGTGAACCTGTATTGCTTGATGGTGAAATGGGTGGAAGGAAGACTATTGTATGCCAGTTACTAAGTGCCTATTTGCAATTGAAGTTACATATTTTGAACTGTCATAAGCATACAGAAACATCTGACTTCATTGGGGTACATCTTTTCCCCCTTCAATTTATTTAGTTTTTAGGACACTTGAGCTCAAATACTATTATTAGCTGTGGTGCTAACTAGAATGATGTCTTCCAAGGGTTCCGTCCTCTAAGAGAGAGATCTAGACTGATTTCTAACTATAAAGAGATCGTTGAACAACTGAAGAAGCTAGAGGGATTTAGATACTTTCCTGAAGAGCCCGTGAGTGCTATTTTTCTGTTATTGTTAACCACTTGGCTCAGATGATAAATTTCAAAGTTTTGTTTTAATTATATAGTAAGAGACTTGAGACCTAGTTTTGCTGTATTCACATTGTTTTCTGCAATAGTTTTATTTTATGTACCCATTTTTCTTAATCCAAGTCATTTGATTCATGTATCTTAAATATATTTAGTGGTTGTTTGGGCGTCATTATTTTGATAAAAAAAGATCTTTTTTCAATGAAAAAAGAGGGCAATTTACGCAAATAAAATGAATGAGCAAAATCTTTACGCAAATACAACATTGGCAATTTTCAGACGCAAATGCAACAAACCAACTATATATAATCCGCTACACCCTGCAGCGGAACTTAATTGCACGTAATCCGCTACAGGATATCGCGGATTACGTTGAGGGCGGGGTTACTCATAAACCGCTACACCCTGTAGCGATTTATGATCAAATGGCGTTTCTGCATAATCCGCTACACCCTGTAGCGGATTATGAGTATAGTGGTGTTTATATGTTAGGGTTTAAAACCCATGATGCAAAATGCACGAATTGATACAAAATATAATCGTCATTCGCAGTAACTCGTACAAAAATAATACAGGTATAACTACATAACTAATACAGATATAACTGTCACAAGTCGTTAACCCTAACAGAAAATAAATAAGTCATAATTCATACATGGATAACTGTCGGAAATTAAGAGAATCGGACGCTATTGCTGGTCACCGTCAACATCATGGTCGCGTCCGAATGGACCAAGTAGGTGCGAGCCTGTACCACATCGAGTCGGACGCCTAATCCTAGCCACTCGCCGATCTCCCGGCGGAGCCTCCTGTGCCCCAACTCCAAATGCAGATAGTGGCGTCCCCCCATCCCAAACCAAGTGTCGTACGGGCTGTCTGCGGGCTCATTCAAGTCGACCGGGAGCTGGGTCTCAGGAACCTGGGTCTCAGGCATATCCGCTGGCTGTGACCTATACTCCGTAGGGTCTGAAGGGCCGCCTGAAATCGAACTCTGGTACTGATAAACGTCGTCACCCCGTATGATCTCAGCAAAATTCGCATAGAACTGGGGTCCACCCAACTGATCGTCCAAATCCATGGTGAAAGAAGTGGTAGTAAGATCGGCTAACAGCTGTGTGCTACACCCATGTAGTACCTGAGAGCTAGATACGTGGGTAAAAGGTGTACCACCCATACTAGCCTCCGCGGTGCCACCAACATGAGTGTCTGTAGGGTGCCGACGCGACGATCCTACCTCGTCATCGTGGTGGACGGGAGGTGCTCCTCCACCACGAGCAGCCCGTCGTCTAGCAGAAGATCAACGAAGGCGATGATCTGCCTGACTTCCGTCATCACCACCAACCTGCTCCTCCTGCATCATGTCGTCTAGCCAGCGCCAGTCGCAATAAGTGGCATGTGTACCGATGCATCGTCTCTGCTCCAAACGTCTGTTATCCGGCATATCGGACACTGGAACTCTAGTCGGTGCCTGCGACGACCCTCTGAGTATAGCATCGTTCGGAACCTGGGTCGGCTTGGGGTCGGCGAAAGCAATCCCTGGTGACAGAATCTTATGTGCAACACGGTGCCACCAGTCCAGGTACTCAGGGGATGGAGTAGGATCAGGAACTCTCTGGACACTCAACACAGAACGAACTTGCTCGTCCCAATGCTGATGCCATGTCCTATAGTAAGTGGGGAACCATCTATCTCCACCCCTGCCGTCCTTACTATGAAGATACTCTATGTTGAGCGCTGGCTCAGGCAAATGCTGTACGCCCCCTAGCTGTGGAAAGACCCTGTCTACCTGATGCCACTCAATAACTGCAAAGTAGATCAGGCTAGTGAGAGCCCGCCATAACCGGCTGTGCTCCTCGGTCAGTATCTCCGAATGGATGACTGCCAGTACGTCCAGTGAACCATAAGGCTCCCACATAATCTGATAGACAAGAGGCAAGGTCAGCATTATACCAATGTATACATATAAGTGTGAAAAAAACAATTAAAATAACAACAAACAAAAACAAAATATTTACATCTCGATGAGTCAGTCGATCCAATGCCAGACGATACTGTATAATTCGCCGTTCCTTTCCATCAGAAGAGGGCAAATATGTGGCCCATCTGAGTTGCAGAAATAGCACGTAAGTATGTAATTTCAAATATAGAACGTAATGAACTTGAAAGAAAGAATGAATTAAAGTATACCTAGATGCCAATGGAAAATAGAAAGCATCAAAACCCGGCGGCCTCAGCGTGGGGAACCGCCAAAAGATCCATGACTGTAGCAACTGTAGGGGTCCAGCTAAGTTGGTGACGTTTCTATTCGCCACCCTGCACATGCATCGGTACAGCCACGCCAATGCAGTGGCGCCCCAGCTATAGCTGCCCATATCGTCAAGTCTCGCCACAAAAGGCAACCAGCGAAGGTGGACTCGATTAGCACTCTTGTCCATGAACAGCTGTGTCGACAGAAGCATCATAATATATGTGCGTGCATATATGCGCACGGTCTCCTCCGAAGCATCCGCTGGTAACACCTTAAACCGCTCATGAAACCATGTGAGGTGGACTGTGTATAACTTTCTCTTATCCGGTGGCGGAAGCTCACCAAATAACTCCTCGAACCACTCCCATGCCGGTCTGGCCCCCTCGATGTGCATGTGGAAGTCTGTCATGCACCCGGAAATAGCCTGACCATCCACAGGTAGCCCGAGCTGGTATGCCACGTCCTGGAGCGTGATAGTACACTCTCCGAATGGCATATGAAAAGTGTGGGTCTCAGGCCGCCACCTCTCGATAAATGCGCTGACCAGAGGTTCATCCAACCAGAACCAATGCGCGTTCAGCCTAGCCAGGTGGTACAACCCAGCCCTTTCTAAGTAAGGTATGATCCTATTATGTAACGGCATATTTTGTTGCCTACGGACGCTATACACACATCGGGTTGGCTGTATTTTCAGAAATAAAGAACACCAGCTTAATTTCTAACAATAACATCACCAACCAAATTGTAGCTTGTATTTCTAGTCTTAAGCTACTTGGGTTTTGAAATTACTAATTTACCTCTCTACCTTGACTACTAAATGTTAAATGTCAAAGTTTATATTTCAAATTTTTATTTTCAAACTAAAACCTAAACTAAGTCTCTGTCTATCTAATTAATGAATTACTTCCTTAATATTGAATAAAATATATATTTATTAAAATAGTGTTTGGAAATATAGATACTTACCTCTGCATCGATGGTTCCGGCTACGTGAGCAACGCCGTCGAGCCGATACAACCGCCGTTCATCCTCCATTCTTCCAAACTACTCAAGAATTTGAAATTTCTCTCCCTTCTCTCTACTTTCTTTCTCTAACTTTCTTTCCAAAATAACTCAAATGATTTCCGCTACAGCCTCACGCGGTATATATAGACACACCACTATACTCATAATCCACTACAGGGTGTAGCGGATTATGCAGAAACGCCATTTTATCATAAACCGCTACAGGGTGTATCGGTTTATGAGTAACCCCGCCCTCAACGTAATCCGCGATACCCTGTAGCGGATTACGTGTAATTAAGTTCCGTTGCAGGGTGTAGCGGATTATATATAGTTACGTTTGTTGTATTTGCGTTTGGAAATTGCCAATGTTGTATTTGCATAAACGTTTTATTCAATCATTTTATATGTGTAAATTGCCCGAAAAAAGATCTTTTTTTTATTTTTTAGCGTGTTTGGCAAATTTCTAGTAGTAAAAGTAAAAGCACTAGAAAAATTTAAAAAAAAAAACATCTTTTTTGAGAAGCTGTAATTTACATCTTTTTTTAAAAGATCTTTTTCTCTTAAAAAAAAGATGTTTTTCATGTAATAAATAAACAAAAAAGTACTTTTATATTGTTATACCCAAACATAATTGATAGATAAAAAGATCTTTTTGTATGAGATACCCAAACATAAAATTACTTTTACTTTTCCATAAAATCTTTTAAAAAAAGATAACTCGAAAAGAGATCTTTTCTTAGAAGCTCACCCAAACAAGCTCTTAATTGGACTACATTTACTATTCAACCTGTATTATTAATTTATGGGGAGTGTTAGGTAAACAATGACCATCTTGAACAATATGAACAACCACCAATCAAATAAAAATACACTACACCTCCAAATTAATCATCTAAATTTTAATATTAAAATAATCATCCGTACACCTAGTGAAATGAATATCCAATATATCTATTGTTCACATTGTTTAATATTTTCATTATCTACCTATATTTTTCTTTAATTTATTATTGTATGAAGAAGTATTCATCTCAAGATAATAATTGGCAGATAATTTAATATATATTATTAAAATTATTAATTTATTTGAATATATTTTTATGAAAATAATTTATTTATTTTGTTATATTTGATTTCTTCTGTGATGAATAATGTTTGTTGTTCCGAGAGTTGTCTAAAATGTTGATTTGAGTATGAAAATAAGGTCCAGATCTTTTGCGAAGTAGCGTCCAATTTGTTCTTGAGCCGAGGTGCCACCGAGTTCTTCGTGAGGAGGTGGGAGTAGTACCTGCAAGAGACTTTGATACTTAAGTTAACAAGAGTTTTAAGTAGATATTTTAGTAGGTTAGAATGTGAATATACTTAAAGAGTGTTAGTGTATTTATAAGTAAAGTTGATAACTATATTTTTTGAAGTAATTCTATCTTTATTAATAAATAACTATTCCTTTTATCTTGATCATTCTTGAGAATTTGTTAAAATCTATCTTTATATTTAAAATTAAACTTTGCGAAAGAATCTAGAATTTAAATAACATATATGTTGTAAATACATGTTAAAATTATTAATTAAAATTTTTTATGTAAAATATATAAAATAACATTAGACTAAATATCTATCAGTTCGTTGTCAAAATCCTTGAATGATGTCAAGAAATTTCAGGGAGACTAAATATAACATTAGACTATTATTAAACCCTGTCTATATAAATTTATTAGTATTTTTACTCGTAATAATATATTATGAAAATATATATTTTTTAAAATTATAATCAATTTTATTTTGAGAGTATAAATTATATATGGCAAAAAAAATTTATAATATCATACTATTTTTACCAAAAAAAGTTGTAGGTCCACAAAATTTTTTTATTAAGAATACCAATTTATAGATAAAAAATCAAATAATACAGTTTTTAGTTATTATTTTTATATGAAAAAGTTTAATTTTTTATTAATAATTAATTTTAACATTCGTTATCTAAAATTTGAAAAAATTTAACGTGTATATTTTTACGTTTAATTAGGTGTTAAGTCTGTTGCATAAATAATTTAAATGTCTATTATAAATTTAATATTTTTTAGGGCAAATCACAATAATAAACCAAGGGAAGCAAAATTTTACACAAATCCGCCAAACCAAAATCTGCTTCATGAATCCACCAATGCACATGTATATGTAGTTCGAACCAGCCTGATTCGAACTCCATTTCTACATAATTCGAACCAGGTTGGTTCGAATTATACACAAACACATGCACAGACTCCTAATATTTTTTATGCTATTTTTTTTAAATTATTTTGCATAGGATAAAATATTTTTTGTAGTATAATTTAAATAAATTTATTAAAAAAATTGGTTAAAAAATATTCATGAGCTATTAAAAATGGACAAAAGAGTATTGTATGGAATTCGAATCGATAGCTCATTAATATTTTAAAGAAGTCTCGTAATTAAATATTTTGTTAGCTTTTTTTTAATGTATAAAATAAAATATATATTTATTTAATTTTTAAATTATTAATTATTTTAATAAGTGTATAATTCGAACCAAACTGGTTCGAATTAGTGTGTGCATGTGTTTGTGTATAATTCGAACCAAGCTGGTTCGAATTATGTAGAAATGGAGTTCGAATCAGGCTGGTTCGAACTACATATAAATGTGCATTGGTGGATTCATGAAGCAGATTTTGGTTTGGCGGATTTGTGTAAAATTTTGCTCCCTTTGGCTTATTTGAGTTTTTTACCCTATTTTTTATTTGAATTATATTATTTTGTTAATTTTGTTTTCTGTAGAAGAGAAAGGTAGAAAAAATAGAGAATGAGAAAAAAGAGAGAGAAAGATATAGATGAAGAATGAGAGTGAGAATGAGAGTTTGTTAATTTTGGAAGAAAATTTTTTATTTTAATTGTAATAAAAAAATTTCATATGACAGATTTTGATTTGTCAAATTACTAATATAAAATATAAATTATATATAGAGTAAAAATGATAGAGAGAAATAGAAAAATAGAGGAAAGTAGATGAGAGAATTTAGGAAGGGAGTTTATTAATTTTGAAAAAATATTTTTGCTCAATTTTAATAAGAGAGTTTCATGTGACACATTTGATTATTAAATTATATAGTAATATATGATACATAATATAGGTATATTTTAATTTTAATTTTAATTTTAATACAATTAAAGAATGTCATGTTGCACATCTTTTATTGTCAAATTAGTAATTTATAATTAATATTAATATTAATAATGATATATAAAATAGATAGAGTGGTTGAAGAAAGTGGAGAGATAGAAGAAGGAAGAGGGAGGATGGGAGAACTCTTTAATTTTGGAGGAAAAGATTTAATTTCAATTGTAATGAGGGAGTAACATGTAGCACATTTTGGTTGTAAAATTAGTATAGAGGAGAGAAGAATTCTTTAATTTTGAAGGAAAAGATTTAATTTCAATTATAATGAGAGAGTGATATGTGGCATAGTTTGGTTGTAAAATTAGTAAGGAGAAAAAGAATTTCTTAATTTAAAAAAAAATTTGATTCTAATTGTAACAATATTATACAGACACGAATTAATAAATAAAATGTAGAGTAAACATAAATCAACAATAATGATTATGTACGTACCCTTCTCAAGAAAAAATATGATAAAATATAAAAAGTAAAACAGCTGGTGTCAGAAATAGGTTATATTATACCTACAATATTCAATAAACCAACCATTTATTTAACTTATCTAAGGTGGAGAAACTTATTGTCTTTGTGATTGAAAAACTTGTTCACAGTCATCTTCCAAACTTTTCTATCCAACCAAGAACTTTAACCGTTTCATGTAATTATGATGTTACTTCACTTCATCATAGGTGACATGCACATACCAGTTTTGCTGCTACTAACACTTAGCTTCTGCCATGTTGCGAATTCCTTATTAGACACCATAACCTCCTCTAATTACATCCTTAAGGACCCCAAAACCTTAAGCTCCAACAACACTTTGTTCCACCTAGGATTCTTCACCCATTCTAACTCATCAACCTTATCCTACCTCGGAATTTGGTACATGTCCAAATCTTCTGTGGTCTGGGTTGCCGTCAGAAACCAACCTATAAAGGATTCTTCTTCAAGGCATCTCAAAATATCTGAGGATGGAAACCTTGTTTTCATGAACCAACAGAAGCAGATTCTTTGGTCAACAAACATCACAAATATTACATCCACACAACGGCACAGCTTCAGAACACCGGAAACCTTGTGTTGTAAGAAATCACCATAGGAAGGATCCTTTGGCAGAGTTTCCAGCACCTTGCAGATACTTTCTTGCCGAAAATGGAGCTTAGCACCAATGAGATTACCGGCAAGAGAGTGAAACTCACCTCATGGAGAACTCCTAATGATCCATCCATAGGAGACTTCACTATGAGTCTTGAACCGCTTCACATCGCTCAAGTGTTCATATGGAGAGGAACTCAACCTTATTGGCGAAGTGGTCCATGGAACGGTCAAGTTTTTATTGGGATACCTACTATGAACGCGAACTATCTTGACGGGTTCTCCTTAGATGGTGAAGGTGAAACCAACGGCACTTACTACCTCTCATACAACTATGCGAATGTGTCAATGATGTATGTGTTGAGTTCTGATGGAAACCTTCATGAAACCTGTTGGGATTATGCAAAGAGAGATTGGATTGTGGACTGGTCTGCTGTAAGCTCTGTGTGTGATGTTTATGGAGAGTGTGGTCCCTTTGGAATCTGTGATCCTAAAAATTCACCTATCTGCAGCTGTTTGAGAGGGTTTGAGCCAAAAAATGCTCAAGAGTGGAATAAACAAAACTGGAGCAGCGGTTGTGTGAGGAAGAAGCCTCTGCAATGTGATGAGAGAGTTAGAAATAATGGGAGTAGTGATGGGTTTGTGAAGCTGCAAAATGTCAAGGTTCCAGATTTTTCACAGTGGTTATCTTCCATTGCTTATGATTGCAGAACTGAGTGCTTGGCAAATTGCTCTTGCATTGCATACACTTATGATTCTGGCATTGGCTGCATGTTATGGTGTGGAAACTTGATGGACATACAGCAATTCTCAATGGGAGGCATTGATCTTTACATTCGAGTTTCCTCTTCGGAACTTGGTAACTTTATTATGAATTTCATTGCTCAATGCCTTGTTTGTACATGATGACATGTAGAACACCAGGACTAACTTTATCTTAATTTCTTTGAACACTGAAAAGAAGAAAACTCACACACTGATCATAGTTCTTTTGGTCATAATAGCAATGGCTCTTATTGTGGCTTGTGCATATATCTTGAGGAAAAGGGCAATCAGAGGAGGTAACTACAATTCATACAATATGTTTTCCTATGCAGAATAAATAGTTTGAAACATTTGATATTTCTGTGCAGTGAAAGCACTTTAAAGAATTCAGAGAAGAAGTTATGTTAATGATATGAGTCACGTTGAACTTCCGGATAATTCACTATTTGAGCTTGAAAAGCTTGCTACTGCAACAAACAACTTCCACTCAAATAATAAGCTAGGACAAGGTGGTTTTAGATCTGTACATAAGGTATTAGTATTACAGTATGTATCTTTTTTCTTAACACAGTAAGTGTTATATCCCACAGATTGTGAGTTTTATTCATATCTTTCAGGGTAGATTGGAAGATGGACAGGAGATAGCAGTTAAAAGACTTTCAAAAACATCTGGACAAGGTGTAGAAGAATTTATGAATGAAGTTATGGTAATATCAAAACTTCAACATCGAAATTTTGTCAGACTTCTTGGATGTTGCATCGAAAGAGATGAAAAGATTTTGATCTATGAATACCTACCAAACCGAAGTTTGGATGCACATATATTTGGTTAGTTCCCATCATTTCATCTTATTTGATAAAAATGAATCTCTTTTCAGTGGATGAATTTGTTATCATTCAATTAATTTGGGTCCTTCTTTGATATATAGCTAAAATACTCATAACAATTTGTTGTTATTGCAGATCCGCCTAAACAAAAGGTATTAAATTGGAAAAAACGTTTTAACAATCGCTCGAGCTCTACTTTATCTTCACAGAGATTCTAGATTAAAGATTATACACAAAGACTTGAAATTAAGTAATATATTATTAGATAACGAGTTAAATCCGAAAATATCAGATTTTGGTATGGCAAAAATTTTTGAGAATACTGAAAATGAAGCCAATACTAGAAGAATTGTTGGAACATTATAAGTATTCTATCTTTTGTTGGAATTTAATTTATATATGAAATGATAATTAAAGAAATTAACTTTAAAATTTATGCAGTGGTTATATATCACCAGAATATGCTTTACAAGGACTATTTTCAAAAAAATCAGACGTATTTAGGTTTGGTGTTTTACTTTTGGAGATTATTAATGGTAGAAAAAATAGTAGCTTTTATGAGAATGTTGAATCTTTGAACCTTTTGGGGTTTGTAAGTTTTTTTAAATTACTCACGTCAATTTAATCTTTTCCAAAAGGAATTTCTTCCTAGTTCCTAGTAATGTGAAGGTTAACAACCAGTACATGCTTACTGTTAATGTTTGCAGGCTTAGAAATTGTGGAGAAATGACAACATAGCATCATTAATAGATCCATAAATATCAAATCCAAGCAATAAAGAAGACATAACGAGGTGCATACATATTGGTCTTTTGTGTGTACAAGAACTTGCAAGCTATAGGCCTACTATGACTGCAGTAATTTCGATGCTTAATAGTGAGACTGTTAATCTTCCTCCTCCCAAACAGCTAGCATTCATTTAAATACAGACTATGATAGATATAGAGTCTTCTCTTAGAAATGATGGAGCATCTTCCATCAATTACATGAGTCTGACAAACATCCGAGGAAGATAAAGGATTGATCATGTCTTCTTGTAAAATAATTAATTATTATGATGCTTCATCAATTATTTTCTTTCTTTATGCTACTACAGTTAAAATTAGAATCGCTGCTTCATTCAAGCAATTTGTAACAACAGTTACTTACAATATTTCATTCAACTTTTATATATATATAAAGAAAAAAGAACTGTATTCAAGTTATAGAAATAAAATACAAAGAATAAGATACGAGGTTTGCTGATGCTGGAGCGTCGTTTAGATCACCAATCTTAGCGAGATTAATAACTCCACTATGATAAAAATAGCCAAAAATCCACTTTAGTTGGCTAAACTAAGGATGCACCTCTTACTCTCAAAGAGCCTATAGAAAAATAAGCATGCTGCGCAGAAATTGTGATCATTCCTTCCTTGGTAACGGCGCTAAAAACTAAATATGCACGTTCAGGTTCTTAATTCTGTTTCACAACTTCGCACAACTGACCAGCAAGTGCACTGGGTCGTCCAAGTAATAAACCTTACGTGAGTAAGGGTCGATCCCATAGAGATTGTCGGCTTGAAACAAGCTATGGTCATCTTGTAAATCTCAGTCAGGCGGATATTAAATGGTTATGGAGTTTTCGAATAATGATAATAAATAAATAGAAAATAAAGATAGAGATACTTATGTAATTCATTGGTGAGAATTTCAGATAAGCGTATAGAGATGCTTTCGTTCCTCTGAACCTCTGCTTTCCTGCTGTCTTCATCCAATCAATCCTACTCCTTTCCATGCCAAGCTGTATGTTAGGCATCACCGTTGTCAATGGCCACCTGTCCTTTCAGTTAAAATGGTCCAATGCGCTATCACTGCATGGCTAATCATCTGTTGGTTCTCGATCATACTGGAATAGGATCCATTGATCCTTTTGCGTCTGTCACTACGCCCAACACTCGCGAGTTTGAAGCTCGTCACAGTCATTCAATCCCTGAATCCTACTCGGAATACCATAGACAAGGTTTAGACTTTTCGGATTCTCAAGAATGGCCGTCCATGGGTTCTAACTTATACCACGAAGACACTAATAACTCGGACTCGATCCCCTGTATTAGATATCCAAGAGATACTCATTCTAGCTTGTTTGCATGTAGAACGGAAGTGTTTGTCAGGCACGCGTTCATAAGTGAGAATAACGATGAGCGTCACATAATCATCACATTCATCATGTTCTTGGGTGCGAATTGATATCTTAGAAGCGGAATAAGTTGAATTGAATAGAAAAACAATAGTACTTTGCATTAATTCATGAGGAACAGCAGAGCTCCACACCTTAATCTATGGAGTGTAGAAACTCTACCGTTGAAAATACATAAGAACAAGGTTCAGGCATGGCCGAATGGCCAGCCCCCAAAACGTAATCTAAAGATGAAAAGATGAAAAGATCTCCATTCTCTAAATACAATAGTAAAAAGTCCTATTTATACTAAACTAGTCACTAGGGTTTACAGAGATAAGTAAATGATGCAGAAATCTACTTCCGGGGCCCACTTGGTGTGTGCTTGGACTGAGCATTGAGCTTTACACGTGTAGAGGCTTCTCTTGGAGTTGAACGCCAGTTTGTAACCTATTTCTGGCGTTTAACTCCACTTTGCAACCTGTTTCAGGCGTTTGACTCCAGACTGCAGCATGGAACTGGCGTTCAACACCATTTTACGTCATCTAAACTTGAGCAAAGTATGGACTATTATATATTGCTTGAAAGCCCTGGATGTCTACTTTCCAACGCAATTGAGAGCGCGCCATTTGGAGTTCTGTAGCTCCATAAAATCCACTTTGAGTGCAGGGATGTCAGAATCCAACAGCATCTGCAGTCCTTCTTCAACCTCTGAATCTGATTTTTGCTCAAGTCCCTCAATTTCAGCCAAAAAATACCTGAAATCACAAAAAAATACACAAACTCATAGTAAAGTCCCAAAATGTGAATTTAGCATAAAAACTAATAAAAACATCCCTAAAAGTAACTAGATCCTACTAAAAATATACTAAAAACAATGCCAAAAAGCGTATAAATTATCCGCTCATCACAACACCAAACTTAAATTGTTGCTTGTCCCCAAGTAACTGAAAATCAAATAGGATAAAAAGAAGAGAATATACTATAAATTCCAAATTATCAATGAAACTTAGCTCCAATCAGATGAGCGGGACTTGTAGCTTTTTGCCTCTTGAATAGTTTTGGCACCTCACTTTATCCATTGAAGTTCAGAATAATTGGCATCTATAGGAACTCAGAGTTCAGATAGTGTTATTGATTCTCCTAGTTCAGTATGTTGATTCTTGAACACAGCTACTTTATGAGTCTTAGCCGTGGCCCTAAGCACTTTGTTTTCCAGTATTACCACCGGATACATAAATGCCACAGACACATAACTGGGTGAACCTTTTCAGATTGTGACTCAGCTTTGCTAAAGTCCCCAATTAGTGGTGTCCAGGGTTCTTAAGCACACTCTGTTTTTGCTTTGGACCTTGACTTTAACCGCTCAGTCTCAAGTTTTCACTTGACACCTTCACGCCACAAGCACATGGTTAGGGACAGCTTGGTTTAGCCGCTTAGGCCAGGATTTTATTCCTTTAGGCCCTCTTATCCACTGATGCTCAAAGCCTTGGATCCTTTTTATTGCCCTTGTCTTTTGGTTTTAAGGGCTACTGGCTTTTTGCTCTTGCCTTTTGGTTTTAAGAGCTTTTGACTTTTTCTGCTTGCTTTTTCTTTTCTTTTTTTTTTCTGCAAGCTTTTGTATTCACTGTTTTTTCTTACTTCAAGAATCATTTTTATGATTTTTCAGATTATCAAATAATATGTCTCCTTTTTCCTTATTCTTCAAGAGCCAACATATTTAACATTCATAAACAACAACTTCAAAAGACATATGCACTGTTCAAGCATTCATTCAGAAAACAAAAAGTATTGTCACCACATCAAAATAATTAAACTAGTTTCAAGGATGAATTTGAAACCATGTACTTCTTGTTCTTTTGTAATTAAAACATTTTTCATTCAAGAGAGGTGATGGATTCATATTCACTACTTTAAGGCATAGACACTTGAATACTAATGATCATATAGTGAAGACACAAACATAGATAAACATTTAACATAAAAACAAAAAACAGACAATTTAAGAACAAGGAATGAGTCCACCTTAGTGATGGTGGCGTTTTCTTCTTGAGGAACCAATGATGTCCTTGAGCTCTTCTATGTCTCTTCCTTGTCTCTTCCTTGTCTTTGTTGCTCCTCCCTCATTGCTCTTTGATCTTCTCTAATTTCATGGAGGATGATGGAGTGCTCTTGATATTCCACCCTTAGTTGTCCCACGTTGGAACTTAATTCTCCTAGGGAGGTGTTGATTTGCTCCCAAAAATTTTGTGGAGGAAAGTGCATCCCTTGAGGCATCTCAGGAATTTCTTGGTGATGAGCTTCTTCATGCGTCTCTTAAGATCCATGAATAGGCTCTCGTTTGCCTTTTGAGTCAATTTTCCATTGAGCTCCTTCTACACATATGTCCATGAGGACTTGGTCTAACCTTTGATCAAAGTTGACTCTTCTTGTGTAGGGGCGTGCGTTTTCTTCCATCATTGGTAGGTTGAACGCCAGCCTTACATTCTCCGGACTAAAATCTAAGTATTTCCTCCGAACCATGGTGAGCCAATGCTTTGGATTCGGGTTCTCACTTTGATCATGGTTCCTAGTGATCCATGCGTTTGCATAGAACTCTTGAACCATTAGGATTCCGACTTGTTGAATGGGATTGGTTAGGGCTTCCCAACCTCTTCTTTGGATCTCATGTCGGATCTCCGGATACTCATTTCTCTTGAGTTTGAAAGGGACCTCGGGGATCACCTTCTTCTTGGCCACAACATCATAGAAGTGGTCTTGATGGGCTTTGGAGATGAATCTTTCCATTTCCCATGACTCGGAGGTGGAAGCTTTTGTCTTCCCTTTCCCTTTTCTAGAGGTTTCTCCGGTCTTAGGTTCCATCAATGGTAATGGAAAAACAAAAAGCTTATGATTTTACCACACCAAACTTAGAATATTGCTCGCCCTCGAGCAAGAGAAGAAAGAAAAGAAGTAGAAGAAGAGAAAATATGGAGGAGAGTGAGGGGGAGGTGTATTCGGCCAAGGTGTAGAAGATAGGGTTGTCTTGTGTGAAAATGAAGGAGGATAGAGGGGTTTATATAGTGAGGGGGAGGGAGTAGGTTCGGCCATAGTGGGTGGGTTTGGGTGGGAAAGTGATTTTGAATTTTGAAGGTAGGTGGGGTTTATGGGGAAAAGTGGATGGATGTGAGTGGTGGTAGGTGGTAATAGGGAAGGGAGATTGAGGTGATTGGTGAAGGGTTTTGGGGAAGAGTGTTTATTGGGAAGAGAGGATGAATGAGAAGAGGGGAGAGTATGAGTGGAGGTAGGTGGGGATCCTGTGGAGTCCACAAATCCTGAAGTGATCATGTGGGGTCCACAGATCCTGAGGTGTTAAGGATTTACATCCCTGTACCAATTAGGCATGCAAAATGCCTTTGCATGCATTTCTGGCGTTTAAACGCCGAAGTGATGCTTGTTCTGGGCGTTCAACGCCCATGTGCAGCATGTTTCTGGCGTTGAACGCTAGCTTCATGCTTGTTTCTGGCGTTCAGCGCTAGCTCTTCTCAGGGTGTATTCCTGGCGTTTAAACGCCAGGATGTTGCTTGTTTCTGGCGTTCAACGCCAGATGCTCCTTACTGGGGTTTAAACACCAGTAAGTCCTTCCTCCAGGGTGTGATTTTTCTTCTGCTGTTTTTGATTCTGTTTTTAATTTTTGTATTTATTTTGTGACTCCACATGATCATGAACCTAATAAAACATAAAAGAACAATAAAAATAAAAATAGAATTAAATAAATAAATGGGTTGCCTCCCAACAAGCGCTTCTTTAATGTCAATAGCTTGACAGTGGGCTCTCACGGAGCCACACAGGTGATCAGGTCAATTTTATAGATTCCCAACACCAAACTTAGAGTTTGGCTGGGGCCTCCCAACACCAAACTTAGAGTTTGATTGTGGGGGCTTTGTTTGACTTTGTATTGAGAGAAGCTTTTCATGCTTCCTCTCCATTGTCACAGAAGGATAGCCTTGGGCCTTAAATACAAGGTAGTCCCCATTCAATTGAAGGACTAATTCTCCTCTGTTAACATCTATCACAGCTCCTGCTGTGGCTAGGAAAGGTCTTCCAAGGATGATGCATTCATCCTCATCCTTCCCAGTGTCTAAGATTATGAAATCAGCAGGGATGTAAAGACCTTTAACCTTTACTAGCACGTCCTCTACTTGTCCATAAGCCTGTTTTCTTGAGTTGTCTGCCATTTCTAATGAGATTCTGGCAGCTTGCACCTCAAAGATTCCCAGTTTCTCCATTACAGAGAGGGGCATGAGGTTTATCCCTGACCCAAGGTCACATAGAGCCTTCTCAAAGGTCATGGTGCATATGGTACAAGGTATTAAGAACTTTCCAGGATCCTGTTTCTTCTGAGGCAATGTCAGTTGATCCAGATCACTCAGTTCATTGATGAGCAAGGGAGGTTCATCTTCCCAAGTCTCATTACCAAATAATTTGGCATTCAGTTTCATGATTGCACCAAGGTACTTGGCAACTTGCTCTTCAGTAGCATCCTCATTCTCTTCAGAAGAAGAATACTCATCAGAGCTCATGAAGGGCATAAAGAGGTTCATTGGAATCTCTATGGTCTCTAGATGAGCCTCAGAGTCCTTTGGTTCCTCAGAAGAAAACTCCTTATTGATCACTGGACGTCCCAGGAGGTCTTCCTCACTGGGATTCACGTCCTCTCCCTCCCTTGTAGGTTCAGCCATGGTGATTAAATCAATGGCTTTGCACTCTCTCTTTGGATTTTCTTCTGTATTGCTTGGGAGAGTACTAGGAGGAGTTTCAGTGACTCTTTTACTCAGCTGGCCCACTTGTGCCTCCAAATTTCTAATGGAGGACCTTGTTTCATTCATGAAACTTAAAGTGGCCTTAGATAGATTAGAGACTATATTTGCTAAGTTAGATGGATTCTGCCCATGTCTTCTTTTTCAAGATTCTCTGTAAGGTTTTCTCTGGATTGTTGTATTTTAGCTTCTCTTAGTTTCTTCTTCAGAGTCCTTTCAGGTTCAGGGTCTGCTTCAACAAGAATGTTCTTGTCCTTGCTCCTGCTCATATGAAAAAGAAGAGAACACAAAACAAAATATGGAATCCTCTATGTCATAGTATAGAAATTCCTTTATGTGAGTATAAGAATATAAGAATAGAAGAAGAGAAATTCGAACACCAAGAGAGAGAGAGGGTTCGAATTTTGAGATGAAGAGAAGTGTTAGTGAATAAATAAATAAATAATTAGAAGGAGATAAGAGAGAGGGAATTTCGAAAATTAAACAAATTAAAATTGAAATATTTTTGTTTTTAATTTGAAATTAGAGTAAAATTCAAAAATTAGAAAAGAAATAAAATTAAAATTAAAAATTAAAATAATTAGTTAATTAAAAAGGAATTTTGAAAAATGTGAAGGTGATTTTCGAAAATTAGAGAGAGAATTAGTTAGGTAGTTTTGAAAAAGATATGATTGAAACAAAAAGATAAGATTGATTGAAAAAGATTTGAAAATTATTTTTGAAAAAGATAAGAAGTTAGAAAAGATTTTGAAATTGATTTTGAAAAAGATATGATTGAGAGATATGATTGAAAATCATTTTGAAAAGGATTTGAAAAGGATTTGAAAAGGAAATTAAAAAGATTTAATTTTGAAAATTAAAGTTGATTACTTGACTAACAAGAAACTAAAAAGATATGATTTTAAAATTTAAAGATTGAACTTTTCTTACTAGGCAAGTAACAAACTTAAAATTTTTAAATCAATCACATTAATTGTTAGTAAAGATTTGAAATTATGAAACAATATAAGAAAAAGATTTTTGAAAATCATTTTGGAATTTTCGAAAATTATGAAAGAAAAATGAAAAAGATTTGATTTTTGAAAAAGATTTGAAAAAGATAAGATTTTTAAATTGAAAATTTGATTTGACTCATAAGAAATAACTAAATTTTAAAAAGTTTTGAAAAAGTCAACTCAAATTTTCGAAAATTTATGAGTGAAAAAGGGAAAGATATTTTTTTTTATTTTTTGAATTTTAAGAAAGAAAGAGAGAAACAACCCAAAGACTCAATGCATGAAAATTTTGGATCAAAACATGTGATGCATGCAAGAACACTATGAATGTCAAGATGAACACTAAGAACACTTTGAATGTCAAGATGAACACCAAGAACTTATTTTTGAAAAATTTTCAAGAAAAGAAAACATGCAAGACACCAAACTAAAAGATTTTTTTTTATTCTTTAGACATTAATAATTCAAGAATGCATATGAAAAACAAGGAAAGACACAAAACAAGAAAATATGAAGATCAAACAAGAAGACTGGCCAAAAACAACTTGAAGATCACGAAGAATGCAATGCATGAAATTTTCGAAAATAATTGAGAAAAACAAACACATGCAAGACACCAAACTTAAAAACTGACTATAGACTCAAACAAGAAACACAAAAATATTTTTGATTTTATGATTTTATTTTTTTTTTTGGTTTTTTCAAAAATTATTTTGGAAAAACGAAAAAGAAGAAAATTTTTTTTGTATTTTTCGAAAAAAAAAGAGTAAAAACAAAAAGGTTAAAATTAAAATAAAATTATCTAATCTGAGAAACAAGATGAACCGTCAGTTGTCCAAACTCGAACAATCCCCGGCAACGGCGCCAAAAACTTGGTGCGCAGAAATCGTGATCATTTCTTCCTTGGTAACGACGCTAAAAACTAAATACGCACGTTCATGTTCTTAATTCTGTTTCACAACTTCGCACAACTGACCAGCAAGTGCACTGGGTCGTCCAAGTAATAAACCTTATGTGAGTAAGGGTCGATCCCACAGAGATTGTTGGCTTGAAACAAGCTATGGTTATCTTGTAAATCTCAGTCAGGCGGATATTAAATGGTTATGGAGTTTTCGAATAATGATAATAAATAAATAGAAAATAAAGATAGAGATACTTATGTAATTCATTGGTGAGAATTTCAGATAAGCGTATAGAGATGCTTTTGTTCTTCTGAACCTCTGCTTTCCTGCTGTCTTCATCCAATCAATCCTACTCCTTTCCATGGCAAGCTGTATGTTAGGCATCACCGTTGTCAATGGCCACCTGTCCTCTCAGTTAAAATGGTCCAATGTACTGTCACTGCATGACTAATCATCTGTCGGGGCCCACTTGGTGTGTGCTTGGGCTGAGCATTGAGCTTTACACGTGTAGAGGCTTCTCTTGGAGTTGAACGCCAGTTTGTAACCTATTTCTGGCGTTTAACTCCACTTTGCAACCTGTTTCTGGCGTTTGACTCCAGACTGCAGCATGGAACTGGCGTTCAACGCCATTTTACATCATCTAAACTTGGGCAAAGTATGGACTATTATATATTGTTAGAAAGCCCTGGATGTCTACTTTCCAACTCAATTGAGAGCGCGCCATTTGGAGTTTTGTAGCTCCAGAAAATCCACTTTGAGTGCAGGGAGGTCAGAATCCAACAGCATCTGCAGTCTTTCTTCAACCTCTGAATCTGATTTTTGCTCAAGTCCCTCAATTTCAGCCAGAAAATACCTGAAATCACAGAAAAATACACAAACTCATAGTAAAGTCCCGAAATGTGAATTTAGCATAAAAACATCCCTAAAAGTAACTAGATCCTACTAAAAATATACTAAAAATAATGCCAAAAAGCGTATAAATTATTCGCTCATCAAAGCATAGAACTTATTTAATATATAACTCAATCAACTCAACTTCGTAAGTAAAAGGGGTACATATGCATATTTATACTAGTAGGGGAGGACTCATAACACAATATAATAATACAAACGTAAAGATATATGCTCCTGCATTGTTCTCCTTGAGTTGGAAAGAACTCCTGCATTGTCCTCCCTACATAGCTTAGCTTGATTCTTTTGACCATCTACATATATTATAACAAAGTTTTTTTTTTTTTTTGGTCAAATATTATAACAGAGTTAATACGATCTTTTTGCCATATTTGATAAATGAATATGTATTTTTGAAATCCTCATGAATAACTCAACGATCATATTGCCAAGGACGTCCTAACAGTAGTTACATGCATCCATCGGGCTGACATCACACCACACTGTATCCTTATATTTTCTCCCCATAGAAAATTCGACACAACGTCGCTTTGTTACTTTAACTTCATTCTCCCACCAAGCTGACACATGCTTCTTCAACTTGATTGCTACAAGCTTCACGCGCTTGTCATCTAGAATGTTTTTTAATTCGAACACCCTTTTCGTTGTGCAAAGCCAGTCGATGTCAGGTTGGAATCTCCCTTTAAACTCAAGAATATTAATTTTGATTCTGTAACATCCCAATTTTTTTTTTGAAACATTTTACATTTACCCTCTAATTTTATAAAAATACCAAAACTATCCCTTGCCCCTTTTTTAAAATCCTAAACCCTAATTTCAATAACACTTACCTCACCATTCACTCTCCCACACACGCTGAATAATGAAACAAAAAAAAACTCAGAAGAGAGAATGAATGAGAGAGAAAGCAAAAGAGGGGGGAAAGGAGAGGACGACGTCGACTATGAGAGCGGGAAGAGAGGGAACAAAGACGCAATGAACGGAGGAGAGGAAAGGAGGCGACGATGATTGTCGCAGTCAAAGGAGACGTCGTCGTTCCGTCGCTGCTGCTGTGATTAAGGAGCCGAAGGAGAGAGAAGAAGCAAGTAGAGAGAGAAACGTGACAGGGGAGGAGCCGTTCCTCTGCTACTACTGCTTCCATTGCTGTTGAGGCCGCCGTCGTCTCTATTGCAGTTACCGTCATTGCTGAATGAAGAGGGAGAGATTGAGTTGGACAGAGAAGGGAGGAAGAGAGAGTCGCGATGGAGGAGCCATTGACCATCATCGCGGCTGCTATTGCTATCAACGGAGCTGGCCGTCAGGGACATCACCGTCGTTGATGCTGATGAACCGTCTTAGTTGCTGTTTTGATCTTGCTCAGCCCCACGCTCCTTTCATTCTCGTCTCTAAGGGGTTCGGTCTCTTCAGTCCCTTGAGACCAAATTGTAAGTAGGTTTTATATTTATAACTGTTAAAGTTTTTTGTTTATGCTATTCTGAGTTTTTAATTATATTTATAACATTGTTGTTGAGTTTGAAAAACTGAGATGATGATTAAACATTATTAAAATATAAATTAAAAATTTATTAGA
>NC_029789.2:14540658-14540976 GCF_000816755.2 Arachis ipaensis | reverse complement strand
TATTAAGTGTTTATAATTGCTTCCAATAATGGAGATAGAGAAGGTAGGAGTTCAGAAAAATAGTTACTTATTTAGATAAGAAAAACTGGTTCCTTATATTATATCTGATCTCCTTAAAGAAATCGAGTATATAATAGAGATCATCCTTTTTGAGTGAACTTTTTACTCTTATTAGATTTGACTTTATATTTTTGGATCAAAATATGAATACTTGCCATTGCCATTAACAAAATTCTGTCACTTTTAAATTTAACTACTTATGCTATGGAAGCGTATAGACCTCTACTTTGATTACTTTTCAATTATTAGTTTTTACAT
>NC_029789.2:14537281-14540415 GCF_000816755.2 Arachis ipaensis | reverse complement strand
TAATTTTCTTATTTAACTTTTTATTTTTTATTTTATTATTTTGTCTATTAAATTTTAATTTCCTGCTATAACCAGCCAAAAAATTCAAATAAAGAGGAGTAACTAAAAAATGAGCCTGTTAAAACTTGGCTGTCGGAAAGGCCCAACATAGAATGGTAACTTTTCGCCAAAAAAGCAGTAAAAATGATAAGCCCATTAGTCTCTGACCAATTTTGACGAAAGGAGAGATAATGATTCTTTGTTTTATTGTTTTCCTCTGTAGCTGGTTATCTAGTCTTGGGGATTGTACTTGGTTTCGTCAAAGGTAGTTGTAAATTGGGATGTTCGTTTTGTAGAAAAGCCATTTGATAAGATTAAAACAACGATGCTTGAGGCTTTATACTAAAGAAGCAAAAGAAAGATGATATTGCAAATACAATCATTTACAGAAAGTAACGGAGCGAAGTACAAAAAATAAGGCTTCCCATGAAACAGAATTGATCTCTTGTTTTGCATGCCAAAGCTAGTTGGTCTGGTCAGGGTTGTAAGGTCTTATGAATGCAGAATTCATCTGCCAAACTTTGAGTGAAGCAGTAACAGAAGCAGCAGTTGCATTATTGAAGAAGAACAACCTAGCAGCTCCATAGATTGCCCTTGTTGGGTACACCCTTGATGTCACCGTGGTCCTTCCACCTTGCGCAAAGCTTTCCACTATTGAATGGTCCACCAATATCCTCACAGAAAACTTTTCACCTTCAAGTACTGGAACCAAGCTTCCAAATGTTTTCTTTACTACATCGCTTGCCACAGACGACCTTGACTGATCGGAGCAGAATGAAGTCTTGAGATTTCCATCACTTCCTTTAACCACATAGAAGTACACTGGAGTGTACTCAGAAAGCCCATCATCTGCAAGAACCAAAAGACCAAAAGGTCCCAAGGCACCACGCTTTGCTGCTCCACCGCTGCTCTCGCAACTGTAATAGTCCACATTAGACTCGCTTGTTGCCTTCTCCAACTCTTCCTTTTCAATCTCAAATTCAGCTACAATATCAAGCTGTGTAGCTGTCCCAACATCTATTGGGACCACGGATCCTGGCTTTGCCTTCAAATCCTTAAACTCATCGCTTCTCAGTCTCAAGCTCTCCACCTCCGCAACAGGCCATTGAATTAAGTTGCTACCTGTTTTCGTATCAAGTGCCACTGTTCTCGGAATACCCTGTAACATTAAAAACAATGTAATTAGTATAATGTTATTGCTAGGTAGCTATATATGGTGTATACTAATAGTAGTAGTAGTATATACCTGAAGTGAAGCCCAGCCTTTGGCAACATCAGCATATTCAGCATCAGACTCTCCAATCCAACCCCACAACACTCTCCTTCTCTTGCTATCATCAAAGAAAGTTTTGGACGCATAGAACACACCATAATCATACCTCAATCCAACACCAACATCGTTGTCAACATCATCTGGTATGAACTTGACATTCTTCTCATCATAGCTGCCAATTGCATAGTAATCATGCCTGTCATCATCTAAACTAACCTTCATGACATGCTTCACACCCGCCCCATTAACAGAAGTGTTCAAGCCATTCTCAACCTCCTTGGAAACAGGGAAAAAGTCAACACACTCCCACATGCCGGTTGTAGGAACAGCACGAAGGAAGCCCTCTATCTGCTCGTAGGTCTTGAAGTCCAGGGTGTCATAAACCAAAGCAATGCCAGTTTTGTTAAGCTTGGATCCAATGGTGATACGCCACTTGCCTTGGGAGGTAAGCCAAGCGGTAGTTGGGTCACGAAAGTCAGTGGCACCAATGCCAGGTGGAGGGAACAAGACAGGGTTGGAAGGGTACTTGACCCAATCAATGAGGAGGGGATCAGATGGATCAGCAGGGTATGCAAGGTTTTGAACCTGCACTGACTCGTTGGTGGAACCAGTGTACAACATGATGATTTTGCCGTTGGGTAAGATGGTGGCGGAGCCGGTCCAAACGCCGTTCTTGTCGTACCATTGGTCAGCAACCATAGCAAGTGGAAGGTGTTGCCAGTGAATCAAGTCCCTTGAGATGGCGTGTCCCCAAACTATGTCTCCCCATACGGCTGCGTTTGGATTGTACTGGTAGAAGAAGTGATACCATCCCTTGTAGTATAGTGGACCTGAAAATTCATTTCATTGCTTAATCCTTTTTCTTTTTCTGCTTTCAATTAATTTAACATTCCCGCTACCTTATTAATAACATTTCTGCTAACTTCTACTAATTTTTATTTATAGCTATATTTAATAAAAGTGTCTTTGTAAATATGTCTAATAAAAATAATTTTTTTATGATTGTGTTTAATAAAAATGTCTTTATAAATATATTTTTTAGATATATCTCTTTATACATGTGTCTAAAATATAATAATTAATTATTGTTAATAATAAATTGACAGGTAATATACTTTATATTTTTCTTTAATTCAATTGCCACGTGTGTATGCACTTTTTTTAGGCCCTGTTCAGTCCATTATTATATTACTAATACTGTTTGGTCACATAAATGTCAAATCCTTGACTGACCAACAAACGAGGTAAACATCCTCGTAACTTCTCATATATTTATAGACCAATTCTTGCACAAAACATATAGACTTGGGTTAAGTCAATGGTAGACATTCAAAAAAATGCAGCAAATTATTGTCATTGTTATTGTTGTTAAACAACCGATTATATATTGTGAAAAGTAAAGAGCTATGGAAAAAGGAGAGGGTGGTCTCTTACCATTAGGATCTGAAGCAGAGGATAGCAGCAGAACCCCGTCAGCGCATGCCAAAGTCGCCAGACAAGAACAAGAGAAAAATTAGTCGCAAACATCAAACATTCGGTACATTTTATTTTTAATTATTTATGTATCTGCTGTTCAAAGGAATAGTTCCGACAAGATCAATTTGACTATAAGCGAGAATCAGGTTACTCTGATCCGGTCAATAAACATATCTTGCTTTTTACGTATCACAAAGATATGTACATTAACAAGTATTCATCTTGGTTTCGGATTTATTGCCGCCAGAGCATGACTATCTAGTTGTCACGACCTCTAGGTAAGAATGACTCATTCTTAGAATAGGTAAAATGTATAAACTATTTTAATTTAAAAATTATTAAATAT
>NC_029789.2:14531600-14537174 GCF_000816755.2 Arachis ipaensis | reverse complement strand
GACAAAATAACTTATTTTGCAGCACAAAAGTTTAGATAAAAATAACATATTTTATTGGACAGAGAGAGTATCAAATAGTAAATCAATATAATTTAAGTTAACAGATTATTTATGAGAAATTTAAGGTGGTTAATAATTTTTTTCTCAACATGTATTGTGAAATGTGTTTTTTTTGCCATTCAAAAACCAATTTGAAGAAATAAAAAAAAAAGATGAAAAAAAAAAAAGGGTGAAGATCTAAAAAATAGAGAAGTTGAGCTAGGCTCTTTGTTAGGAATTAATCTTTATTCCGAGTTATTACAAATTGTTAATACTTTTTCAATCACTTTTTTTTTACTAACAAATATGTATTCATATATGTACTCTACTAACATGTTATTAATAATCTTCTTCTTTCACAGTAATAAAAAAAAGTTTATCTGATTTATTTATTTAGTTATTTTGTTTCTTATACTAGTTATAAATTTATTATAAAACTATTAGTCATGTAAATTTTGTTTATATATAATATATATAATTATATATTCTTCCATGTTAACCGCTTTGTACTTTATATGATAACGACCTTTTACAATCTTCTAATTCATTTGTTTGTTTATATTTTTTAAAAGAATAAGCGAGTCAAAGGAAAAGAAGATACCGTTCATCCAATTCTTCTCAGGCTGAAAATGAAAAGCTGTTCTCTGCCACGATAACATGCTATTGTTCCACGGATACATTTCACCATTGTTGCTGCTGAATAGCCTGTTGGACTTCTCTGACACACCAGCAGACACACCGCGAGACACTGCTTGCTGCCATGTTAAAGAAGAAGGTACTGTTTCTGATGATGTAGATTTTTCATCAACAATGCTTGTTAATGCTGTTGCCAATGACGCTTGTTCATGGGCATTATTGGATCCCCTATAAGACCCATTGAAGGCCACCAACGAAAAAAGTACTAAAAGCCCACAAAAAATCACAAGCAACCCCTTCACCTGTCTCCGCGGTTCCGCCATAGCCTCAGCCGCATCGAGGCTATCCGGCACGGGTATGTAAGAACATGGAATATCATTAGAAGAGTCGTTATTATTAGTAGAAGTTCCCATTGGATATGATCAAATGAACGAAGCTAATGAGTCAATATGAATTGTGCGGTGGTAACTAAGGAAAGAAAAATGATGATGATAATGAATTGGGCAATGAAAACTGAATCGGACAAGTATGAGAGGGTATTTGCCACATGTGAATATTTATAGAGTCTGCCTGGCAGGATAGACCTCACATGTGCCATTCGATGTAATTATTTCCAAACCACTTGGAACTGAGAGGGAAAACCGAACCTCCTTTTTTGTTAATAATACATAATAATTGAGCTTGCTGGCCCTACAATTTTCCAATGCCAATCATTTCTGTCTCTTATTATTGATAATTTTGTAACTCTTTTTCGATTGATTTCCTAAAATTGCTTCAATAATTTTTAAAATAATTTCGAGTCTAATTCTCTACTGTTCCTTCTAAATAATGTAATATTTAATATAATGGTATAGAAGAAGCTTGTAACAATTGACTGTCCATGTAATATAATAGTAGTAATAATAGGGTTATAATGTATATAATATATAGAAGAGTTATGACATTATTGCAACTTGATATTTGAAATACTTTTTTTTATTCTAATAGGTTCATTTTAGTTTGGACTGCAAAATAATATGTATAATTATTTTATATATATTAAAATCTAGCTCAATTATAGGTAAATACTATTCGATGGTATTTTTAACACCTAAATATAGCATATTATATATAGGCAGAAATATATATAATAGTTGTTAGATGAAGATATTTAGAGGAGGTAAAATTTAAAAAAAAAAATTGAGCTGATCACTGTAGGGTATTATTAATATAAGCACAACCTATTTAATAAATTAAGTGTATGTTTATTAATTAATCATATAAATTTTATTTTTGTATGATGATCTGTTTGAAGTATATTTTGATTTTGCAAAGGCTAAGCTTATAATTCTTTTCTTTCTAAGAACAAGTTATAAAATTACGATAAAGTAAGACAGTTATTTAAATAAAAAGGTTTAAAATGTCTTTTTTTTTTATATATTTTTTAGTGATTAAAATTCAATACAAGTATTTTCTATAATTGGGATATTATAGTTATTTTTTATAAAAAAATATTAATTTAGACTGATTCAAAGTATAATTTATCGATTTTTTAGCTAAATCAATTTGTCTAATCTAATTTTGACAAAAATAACATAGTTTAATTATTGTATGTATTAAATTTTAATTTCTAAAACACATCTAAAAAAAATCGTTTTAAACGTTTTTATTTAAGTGATTTAATTTTCTAAAATTAAAGGAGTTTAGAACATACCTTATTTTCATCTTTGGATGAAGACTATAAACTATTTATTCGTTATTGAGTTATAACTTTATTCTTTTTTTAACAAGATTATAACATTATTATTGTTATCATTTTATCCGAAGTTATTTAAGCTCCAATGGAACTATAATTATGAGATCAAATATTATAGATACTATTGATAACTGCTTTCTTTTTTTATTGTTATTATTATGAAACACACTAATCTGATGATGTAAAAATTCGACCCTAATGAGTAATTTTGACATCAAAATAGTAAAATTGGACAATAAGGCACGTATGTCCATGTACGGATTCAAATATTAATTAGAAGTCTAGAAAAGTCGAAACGAAGAGAATAAAAACTGTAATGGTGAAATAGATAGTCAAATCAAAAAGTAAGACATGAAACACAATTAACATGTGTTTGGAAATTTAATTTAACCCTAACAGATAGGATTAGCCTTAACATGGGAAATTACTTGAATTTCAAGTTTTGGCAAGAACGTGTGTGCAGTTATCATTGAGAAATAAGTAATGATTGAAATGTGGGTAAAATTGATAACCGTAAAAAAACCTCAATAAAAAAGGATTTCTGCTCTATAAATAGAAAAATCAACAAATTAAAAGGAATTTCTATTCAATAACACAAAAATTACACTAAAAATTTTACAAATTTTTAATCATACTGATGTACCAAAATATCATAAAATGTAAATGCATGAGAGTACTTAGAATACTTGCATGTGAGTATTAAGAGTTAATTTATTTTGTTTATTTTTGTTAAGCATTTCTTTTTCAATTTAGTTCTTTAATTCAGGTTTTAGTTTTTTTCTTATTATTTTTACTTGTTTAAGCAAAGTTTATTTCTTTTTTTCAATTTCAATTTCACTTTTAAGTCCGTTTGATTCTACTCGACCGTTTGATTCTACTCGAATTATTATTGGTGTTAAACATCTTATTATACACTTCATAATTACTGCGACAAAAATTTTAGTAATTTTTTTACTACTTGTAAAATTTATCTCGATATTAAAATCGATAAATCTTGAGTTGAACTCATTTCTTTAAAAGGAGTTGTATCTACTTTTTAAATTGAGATTATTAATATAAATTTGATCGAAGTTAAACAAAAATCAAGCCAAACATAATCTACCCCTCCTATATAAAGTCAAGAATATTCATACACAAACAATAATAATAATTTAAAAGGATTCAAAAGGTTCAATGAAACGAAGACAATAAAAAAGGTAATAACGTGTGAGAGCTCAATTAAGGTAACAATGTGTGCCAATAATATAAAACTCAGAAAACCTGTGAACAATAATAGTATGCAAAAGAGGGCCAATGAAATAGTCCTCAATAACGTTTCAAACCTAAAATTCTTAGCAAATAGGCAGCAGAAAGAGTATACTAACGGTTCAACGAACAAGCGTAAGAATTAAAAAATCACGTTGTAATTTTGGCAGTAGCTCATTGGAAAGAAGAAGACGTCACAACCAGGCCAAGCGAAAGCTCTAGAAGCCAAATCACTGCCACATCAGAATTTGGTTTGAGGTCTGTTTTAGACTTTTATTAGCAGTAGTAAATACACTCGTTGTCATTAGTTTTTGCTAAACAATCATAATAAATTAATAACCATGCTCAATAATTATATACTTAATTAATCATAATCATTGAATACAAGTCCAAAATCCAACTCCAACATCCATCCCCTACTTCTGCCTGGAATTTTCTCCACACGATTTTTTTTATCTGACCAACAATTTAAATAAAAAAATGCTATGCACTACAAAGTCCTCAATTTTTTTAAACGAAAATTGTGGTAATTATTAAATAAAATAAATTGAAGTCAGTTATAAATGAACTTATTACTAAATATTAGTAAATATTGCTGTTATTTGAACGGTTGTTTTTTTGTTTAAAGAATTTTTTTTTTTAATTTAGACATGTGAAAGTGGATGATGTGTTTGTTGTCACAGAATCGAGTAGGGTTGATTGAAATCAATAATGTAATATAACGTCAGATTACATGGGTTTTGTATGTTACTAGGTATTATTATTTCTCTGGTCTTATTTTTACACCACATGTTAAAGGATAAGCATGGCGCAATCTGATTGGATGACACAAAAGACGGTGGCCCAGACGCAACACTTCGTAGTTTGTTTGAATAACTCACTTGCCTGATTGATTTATTTATTTATTTGTGAGGCTGGTGTTTTTTGGGTCCCACCAGACCCACCACCAAATGATGTTTACCGTCATTGACAATGAAACAAAACCAATAAAACAGAAACTGGATCCGTAATTAATCGCCGATTTAGTTCTTGTGTAGCATGATTTTGGACCCGACTATTAGGTTAATGAGCTTGATTATCATGATTTGTCCACCTCAACCTAGCTAAATTATTTTTATTTTCCACATGCACCGCGGTGTAATGTTGCAGATTCCACATGCCTTTGCTTCCCTACCTTTCTTAGCCTTTGATGATCATGGAACATGGATGACGAGTATAGTATGATTATCGACAGTAAATTAAGACATATTATATACTATGATATTATTCGCTAGTTAATAATGCATGTTTCATAATTGATAATTTGATACAATGAATCTCAATGAATCCCTGGTTGGTACTCGTACCTCGCCCTCATTCACTGAGCAAGCTAATAATACATACATACACACTATTTGTGCGCATATGAAATTTCACGGGAAAATATAATACATACAAAAATAAACTTAATGTATTTTAAAAAAAATAATTACCAAAACTATTTTTTTTTTTAATTTCAAATTTCTTTCTGTTCTTATCTTTCTATCTTCAACATCTTTCAAATTTTTTTAATTGTTTTAAAAGTTTATTTTTCAATTTGACAGAAATATAATAATTTTTGTCTTTCAACTATTTTTTTTTCTGTTGGTACATTCTGTTGTATTTCTTCTTTAATTCAAAACCCAAAAATAAAAGAATACCTAAAAAAGAAGTGTATTCGACAATAATTAACAAAAATGTAAAAATTGAATTATATTTATTTATTTACGTAAGGTGTAGTGTTTATCTAGTACTGTTGCTCCACAATATTGTATTGAACTTTTACTTTCAAAAAAAAATATAAAGACTTATGTGTGTTCGATATAATCTCTTTTTTTACCGTACTCTCATTTTCAAACACGGATTCAACTGTACTCCTGTTTTATATATTTTGTACTTGT
>NC_029789.2:14530472-14531280 GCF_000816755.2 Arachis ipaensis | reverse complement strand
CAATTACCAATTACAATTTTTAAAATGTAAAAAGTTAAAATTAAAAATCATTTTCAAAAAATAAAAATAAAAAACAAAAACAAACAATATTTTTATAAATTAATCCTTCCCCTAATTGCTAGCTATACATGCATGTGTTAGACAAAATACAAATTCCATGCCTTTTTGGCGTTTAGATCACACTAGGCCCAATTATGTTCTGTCTAAACACTGAAATATGTTGAATTTGACTAAAAATAAATTATTTCTCAAAATCCATATTTTAACATTTTTGGAAAATAATATGTTTTCTTAGGTCGAATCAATCCGAGGAGAGCTTGTAGTTTGCTTTGGTGTTTGTTGAGTTGCATTGTTTTCTCTGTCTTCATATTTTTGTGTGTAGTTGGTCTTTAATGAAGACCTAATTTTAATTTTAACAAAAGTTTGTGACAAAATAATAGAGATTAAAATTATAATCTTTAAATTTGTATACTCTTTCCAATATAACAAATGTTATAATACAGTTAATTCAAATTCATATATTTTGATAATTATAGAAAAGAAGAAGTTTAAAGATATTACGTTTAATAATATAAAAATATAATATTCAATATTTGTGTATAACTAATACCAAGGGTCAATTTGGTTAGGAGTGTTAATGAATTTAGTCATGTTCTTAATATTTATCCGTATTTGGTTCGTAATTTATGGATATAATTTGATTCACCTGGATTCGATCTAATTCGTATTCTAATCAGATCGGATTATAAATATTATATCTATATTTATGGATTTGTAGATCTGTACCACATAATAAAAAAACAATATA
>NC_029789.2:14527619-14530412 GCF_000816755.2 Arachis ipaensis | reverse complement strand
GACTAAATTACAAATTTTAATTATCTTTAGGGACCTAATTACAAACTTTTAAAGTATAAGGACCAATTTGCAATATCACTGAAAGTATAGGGACTAACTGTGTAATTTAACCTATTCTTTTTTTACTTTATTATTCACATGATTTACTATTTTCATTGTCTCTCTATACTTCAAGCCATATTACAAAAAGGAAAAAATATAAGTAGACAATGAGAATACTAAATAATGTGAACAATAAATATGCGGATGCTCAATTCAATAGAAATGAAGATGATTATGTACATTATTTTTTATTGAATAGTTATTTCTTTTGATTCAATTTATTCATGTACAATTAATAATGACTGGATATTCAATTTGTGCAGATGATTATTTAATGTTAAGATATAGAAAGTAATTTGGGATATATTATTTTTTTATTTTATTAAATTAATTTTAAAATTTATTATTTACATTATTTATAAAAATCATTGTCTACCTAACAAGATCGTATTTTGTAAGCTATGAATCTCCAACATTATAATGGAATGTTGCTTATGTTTTCGAAAAAATGCATTGCAAAACTATGCTGTATGCCGGGCAATATTGTTGAAGGCACATAATAATCACAGTATTAGTGTATTAAATCACTTACCGGAAGTTGGCTAAAAAATTTGGTTATGGAAATAGGGAGAGTGTTATACTTTAAGATGATAATTTTTGTGTTTTTTAAAATTATGGGAGGTACATAAATTGGATCCTCCGATTTGTGTTTAAAAAATTATAAAAATTTGGGTACACAAATCGAATGGTCCGAGTATAGAAATTGGACGGTCTAATTTCTGTATCTCTTAAAAATCGAACGGTCCAATTTGTACTCCGTAAATTAGATCATCCCACATTTTAAAAAAATAACACAATAGATCATAATTTAAAAAAACACTATTGTTAACCCGATATTAAAAATAAAAATGTGTCGGAAGTTCCATCATTTTGATGGTGACCTTTTTTCTTAGTATAACAAATTTATTGTTAACCACAATAATCATTGGTGTTTACTACGGTACAATGATAAATTCATACGTACTGATATATTTAAAATATGGACAAATAATAACAAGCCACGTAGAATTTATTTTTCACATCAACATTTAATTTTTTTAAATATATATTATATCACCACTTTTACTAATACACCCCTTTAATTAAATAAAAATAAAAAAATATTTTTTATTTAATTTTATAAAAAGTCTTAAACATCCTTCTTTTATTTGATTAGACAAAAATATCCTTTTAAATTAACGAAATTTTAGAATTCAATTAATTCTAATTTTATAGTTTCAAATAATTTAAATAATAAAACAAAAACATATTAAAAAAACAAAAAATCAAAATTTCTTCATCTTCTCCAATTTTTCTAATTATTCGTGCCCCCTCTAAGCAAAACATATAAAAAAATAAAAAATCGATCATTCTTCATCAGTTCATCTTCTTCAATTACCCCTCTGAAACAAAGCAGTGAAAATCCCAAACCAAAACCCTAGATTCATCGCAAAACCAAGATAACAACGAAACGGGAGAAAGGACCACCGATGCTCCCAACCGAGAGAGGATCATACTAGTGAACCCCTTCACGCAAAGCATAGTTGTCATCGACGGCGCTTCAAGCCTCGAAGCTCTGTTTCGCGACATGGCCGTTAACAACAGCAGCAAAGCCGGAAGATCTCCAGCTACGAAGGAATCCATTGACGCCATGCCAAGCTTTGTAATCAAAGAAGGTGAAGTTGAAGTAGGAAAGTGTGTTGTGTGTTTGGAGGATTTTGGTGTTGGTGCTTTGGTTAAGGAGATGCCATGTAAGTACAGGTTTCATCCGAAATTGTATTGAGAAGTGGCTTGGAATACATGGAACTTGCCCTGTTTGCAGGTACGAGATGTCGGTTGAGGAAAAAGATGAAGGAAAGAAGAGGGATAGTGAAGGAGAAGAAGAACAAGAAGGAGGAGAAAGAGAGAGGAGAAAGGCAGCGGCGAAGAACCTAGGGCTTTGGTTTGAGATTTTTACTGCTTTGCTTTAGAGGGGTAATTAGAGAAGATGAAGAATGATTGATTTTTTGTTTTTTTGATATGTTTTGCTTAGAGGTGGTACGAATGATTAGAAAAATTGGAGAAGATGAAGAAATTTTGATTTTTTGTTTTTTTAATATATTTTGTTTTGTTGTTTAAATTATTTGAAATATTAGGATTAATTGAATTTTAAAATTTCGTTAATTTAAAAGGATATTTTTGTCTAATCAAATAAAAGAATGATGTTTAAGACTTTTTATAAAATTAAATAAAAAATATTTTTTTATTTATTTAATTAAAGAGGTGTATTAGTAAAAGTGGTGATATAATATATATTTAAAAAACAAAAATTAAATATTGATGTAGAAAATAAATTCTACGTAAATTATTATTATTTGTCCATATTTTAAACGTATCTGTACTATGAATTTATTATCGTACCGTAACAAACACCTTTTACTTTTTAGAATATGTGGCATTGACAATTTAAGTAATCATATATAAAGTAGCTACAGTTGAAACTTGTTACAATATATTCATATCTACGGTAGTAACATCAAATATGACTAGTATAACTTCATCTTTCAGAACAGCAAGTCAAGACATTACTACGTACGTAATTACGTATGTTGAAAACTTATATGTCAATGATACCATAACTTCTGCATTTTATACGAGAATTAATCATCCCGCTCATAACTCAATTACATACATGCAGGTAGTTATATTAAACAAAAAAAAAATTATTGACTA
>NC_029789.2:14526010-14527449 GCF_000816755.2 Arachis ipaensis | reverse complement strand
GAGTTGTACAATTCAATATAATAAAGATAATATATATATATAAAAGATGTATTAAAAAATAATATTATTCTTATGTAATAATTTTAGGTGGCTACTCTGATAAAGTTATCAGTTTCAATTTTTTATAAAGACGTTTTTTATTTTGTGGTTGTTATTGATTTAAAAGTGTATCACTAAAAGGGTTGTTTAAAGAGAAAGTGTTACCTTTAATCGTTAATTTGGCTCTGATACCAATTTTTCAATTTCGATTTTTCCATTAATTTCCTTTTCGAAATTTCTATTAACTCTTGATATTTTGCTTCGAATAAGTTTATAATTTGTATAGATTCAATTGGTGGTGCTTTATTTAAAGGATTTTGATAAAAATAATTTGCAACTTCATAATCTAAAGTATTGACCATTTCTACTATTTCTCTTGTATTTGTTATATGATCATTTATTACTAGTCCTTGATGTATATTTATAATTCTGATTTCATATTTATAGTTTTTTAATTCTGTTTTAATTTCTATCATAATTATGATATTCTTTTTTGCATGGATTAATGTATATAAAATCTTTTATCTGTTTGTTTTTTTCTTTAATATAATTTCTCAAATCCTTAAAAACTTCTTTTATTTCTACACTTTCTCTTGTTTCTAAATATCTTTCTAATTTTTCAACTTCATTCTCCATTTTTTCTTTCAATAGCTTTAATTCTTTTAAGTCATAATATAGTTTTCCAGGCATTTATAAATTTTTTAAGTTTAATTCCAACTTGTTTATATTTATTCTTATTTCTATCATTTCTATTATAAGATCAATTTCAATCTGAAGATTATTTAATTCCCTTTTATACTCCTCTATTTTACTTTTTAATTTTTTTGCCATTTTTCTTTTTATTTTATTTTCTAGTTTTTCAATCTTTTTATGCTTCATTATTTATTTTAGAATTTCTGCAAATTCTATCATCGATTCATCACTATTTTCTAGAGACTCTATTAATTTTTCTAGCTCTTCAACTTCTCTTTTTAACTTGTCATAGATTATTTTTAGAGCTTCAAATGCTCTTTGATTTATTTCAGAAAACTGTAAATAATTCAAACGATTTTCTCTTTCAAAAAGCTCTTGTTTCTTGTCTTGATATGTTACATATATTTATTCTTTATTTATTGTCATAATTTAGTATTTAGGGTTTCATTTAATTTTTCGACATTTTTTGTTAATTTTTTTATTTCAGAATTTTCTTCTTTAATTTTTAACTTAGATAAACTTAAAGGGCTATTAATTTTAGATTCTCTTATTTGAAAATTCGATGAAACCAATTTTCCTGATGGTTCTTTTAGTAATAAAACTGGGTTTTCAATAGCTTAATATTTTGGTATTTCTGTTTTTACAATTTTCTGAAATAATTCATCGACATAAATTCTTTCTCTGTTTTTAAATATTATACTATGATG
>NC_029789.2:14520702-14525753 GCF_000816755.2 Arachis ipaensis | reverse complement strand
AATCTGTTTACTCAATTCTTCATCATTTATCAAAGCTATTTCAAGTTCTCCATTGGCAGATTTTATCTTTATAGGGGCTTCAAGTTGAATTTTTCCATAGTATATTATATTTTTTTCTATTAAAAACTTCTTTTAAAAGACTTTGTTTATTAAAATTTTCATTTGATTTGAGATTTAATTCTGTTTTTAGAACAGCCTGTTTTTTATTATCTAATAAAGCAGTTAATCTATAATAATCAGATTCTTTCGTTAATTCTAAACTTTCTAAATAATTCTTAACTAAAAGACTAGGATGAAGATGTACCTTTCTGGAGAAAAACTTCCTTTATTTAGTATATTTTACATAAGGTGTCTTTATCTCCAGAGGGGAGATTGTAGATACTAACTCCAGAGGGGAGTTTAGAACTATTTTTCCCTAAGAAAATTCTTTGTCAGACTACAGAATCGCCTCGGCAGCTTCCTCCTTGCTCTCCTAGCATATGAGTACTCTTAGCCTTCTGCTTTGTGTTTTCTGATATCTTCTTCAATTGTCTAAGCAACCTATTTATAATAGTTGGGTCTGATGGACAATTCCCATCCTTACCCTTCTTATGACGTCATTGCTTACGTCATTGTTTGTTATCTTGCACCAGCTACATTATTGGTGCTTTATGACCTAAGCACTTACATCATTATGCAATAATGTTGAGGGATGCTTCAGATGCACTGTCCTCTTCTTTTATCATGTGGGCTTCAGATGTATTGTCCTCTTCTTTTACCATGTGGGTTGATTCCATTTCATTATTGCTTTCTTCAGATATTTTTGAGACACATAGCTGGCACTTGTGATCTTCTCTATCTTTTATCAAATAGCAGAGATTTCTCTTTATCCCTTCAGGGAGTTTTTCTAAAAGTCCAGATAAGTTGTAGAATGCTGATTCAAATTCCACCAAGAGTCTCATCTCTCTTTCTTCAATTTCATTTCTTTTGCTGGATACGAGCAGAGTATTTCTACTTTTATAATTAATCCTTGTGTGAGATTCCTTTGTTATTTTTTGAGTTCTTTCAAAGACCCTTGCTAATGTGCTGGCTAGTCTTCCTTCGTGACTATAAATTGTTAAATCTTGAATTTGATCAATTGGTTGAAAATTTTCTGGGAAGACGGACATGAATATTACTTGGTGTGCTGGAACCAAGCATTCTTCTTCTTCATTAAAAATAGGTTGACTGTTTGTAAATTTTAGGGATACATTCCTTGGATTTACATTGTCAATCATATTTTTAAATCTCTTTACTGCATCAACAAATCCTGCAGGAAACTCACTAATAATTTTTAGATCATTAAAAATTAAAATTGTATCAATTAATCCATACTGGAAGAACTGATAAGTGTCAAATGGGGAAGCATCTGGAAAGATAACCAGCTTTGTTAGCTGTTCTTTGGCAATAGTATAATATCCCAAAATTGCCCTTTTTTCTTCAGTCCAATTCAGGACTATATTAAGGGTTTCTCTGAGATTTGATCTACAGACCCTTTTCTTTTCTTTGATTTCAGCCCTTATAGGAATGTTTCTTATTATTCCTGTTCTCTGGGTTTAAATTGGAGCTTTATCTGCTCTTTTTAGAGTTTGCTCTGGATGAAGAGCTTCATATTCCCTGAAGGATTCTTTTGCCTCTTCCAGTGTTAAAAATCCTCCTTTATGAATTATCCTTGATTGATGTGTGAATGGTGCTGCTTTTTCCCGGGCATCATATACTCCTTTCATGGGGCCATTATAAATTACATAATATTTTTTTATCCTGGGTGGATTTTTTAATAATTTCAGCAATTATTATATTTTCTGAAATTTTTTCTTCACCTGATTTGTCCACCATGCTTAGCTGGCTGAACTCTGATGGTTTCGGTTGTTGTGTTGATTTCATTGCTTGAATGGCCTTCTTGAGAGATTGGATCTGTGTTCTTATTTGCTGACAATGCTTGCATTTTTTGAGCTCTTGCTCATATTTTTGAATTTCTTGATCTAATGCGTTGTAGACGAACTCCATTCTCTTGTTAATGTATCTGCAATAACATTTTTGTCACCCTTAATATATTCAATCTTTATTGGATATTGTAATAAAAATAATTGCCATCTTACCAATCGTCCATGATTATAATCAACTTTTAAATTATATCGTATGAAACCTGTTAGGTAACTTGAATCTGTCCTTAATGTAAATTCTCTGGGTAGTAAATTAATTTTCCATTTTTTAAGAGATTTAATTGCTGCTAGAGTTTCTTTTTCATGAGTAGTATATCTCTGTTCTGTTGGAGTGAAAGTCCCTGAAATATACCTGCAAAGTAATTCCTTTGGGGAATATTTAGAATCTAGTGATTCTTTTTCTTGTTCTAAATTTCTTATAGCTTTCTTAGCTTTTAGACATCCTGACTAGGTTATATCTGAAGCATCTGTTTCTACTATTAAGTAGTCGTTTTCTTCTGGAATATAAAGTTCTGGAAGTTTTTCACATAATTCTTTGACTCTTTGAATTTGCATACTATCTTTTTCTTCCCATTTCCATTCTTTTTTAGTACTTATTTTTGGAAATAAGCTTTTAGTGTATTCTGTTATATTCTTTAAAAATCCTTGATCAGAAATATAATTTATACACCCTAAAAATCTTTGTAATTATTTTCTATCTTCTATTTTATTAGGAAATAAATTTATCTTTTCTAAAACATTGGGTTGAAGTTTTAACTTTCCTTGAGTGGATAGAATTAATCCAAGGAACTCTATTTCCTGTTTTGCTATTCTTGCTTTCTTTTTGCTAAGAACTAATCCTTTTTCTTTACATCTTTCTAAAACTATTAATAATTTTTGAAGATGATCTTCTCTATCCTGTTTTGTAAAAATTAATATATCATAAATATAAACTAAAACAAATTCATTTAACTCTTTTGGATTTTCTTCCATAAATCTTTGATAAATACCTGGGGCTTGTTTTAATCCGAATGGTAATACATTCCATTCATAGAGCAACACACTTGTTGATTCTTTTGTTGGGCAAGTAAAAGCAGTTGATTTCTTTGTTTCTTCGTCTAGCGTGTGGAGCTTTTAAAACTATATATGTTAATTCTTGAATGAATGGATGATATAGCTTTAAAAAGTTATTTCCTATGATAAAATCCATTCCAGAATCTAACATATATATAGATGGAACAATGAACCTATAATTTTGAATAAATATTTCAGCTATTCTAACTCTTAATGGTTTCTTTAATTTTTTTCAATCAAGTTTTATATTTGTACTAGCAAAGCATTGTGTTGCTCCAGTATCTATGAAAGCATTTATAAATTTTTCTGTTATTTTTATAGTAATAAATGTAGCATTATTACTCAGTCTCTGAGTCTGTTTCTGAGACATATTCAAAAATATAGTCTAAGTTATCATCAGATTCTTCTAATGGTTCCATGAAGCAAGACTTAGCAATTTTTATTTGTTTGGTAAGATCCTTTTTATCCTTCTTTTTTGGACATTTATTTGCATAGTGTCCTTCTTCTTGGCAATACCAACACTTACAATTTTCTTTTTTATTTGGGCAATAGTCATTTTTTTGTCTTTTGTTTTTATTGTTATTTCTTTTTCTAAAATACCTCTTTTTTCTCCAGTTTGGATAGTATTTTCTTTTTCTAAATTGATATTTTCTTTTTCTTTGAAAATTTTTATTAAGACTATATTTTTGGGGTATCTCTTCATTATCCTGACAGCAAATTCTAATTATATTTGTAAATCTTTTTTGAGTTAAGCTGTTGTTTTTGTTTCTAATTCTTCTATTATTTGGTTTTCTATTGATGTCATATAATCTCTTACAGTTCCTTTAGTATGAAACCCTATGTAATTCCAAATATCTCTTCCAGACAATTCACTAAATTTTGGATTAGTAAAGGCTTCTAATAAGAAGGAATTCAACCAGTTCTCGAAAATTTCTTTTTCATTCTTTTTACAGTCTAAATCGAACATTCTTTCTCCTTCCATTTCCTGGATTTTAGGAACGTATTTTGATGGTATTTTTGTATATTTTGAATCTTTATTTATAAATCCTTTTTTAAAAGCATAATTATCAAAACCTGTTTCCCATTTAAATTGAGATTGATTATCCTTAGATGTTCCAGCTTCATTTTTTACTTGTATTGGAATTGCTGGTTCTTCGTCACTTGAATAATTTAGGGTGTGTTCTTCATTTTCTATATTTTCAGAATTTACTAATTCTTCTTCTATTTGAAATCTCTGTTCCATAATATTATTTTCTTGAGCCATTTTTAATTGTTTAAAAAGTATTGTAACTTCTTCTAATTTTTCTTCAATATTCATAATTTCAATGGTGGTTTTACTTTTAATTCTGTTATGTTGATTATATTTTGAAAATTTTCTTCTTTGGGATTATCTTTTTCCTTATTTCTTTGAAATTTTATGGATACTAATATTTCTTCAAGCATATCTACTATAGAATTTAATTGTGGGTTAAAAGTATGATAAAGATGTGGGGAATCATTTCCATGGTAACATTTTTTAGAAATTCCGTGTGAAACATAAATTTTTTCAGGTTTTTGAAGTCCTTCAATAAAACTTATAGTAAAATAAAGATTTTGAGAAAAATCATTTTGTATTAATTTTAAGAATTCGGTGTCATTACAGTTAACATTAGTTAAAATCATTAGTTTTTGATCTATTAATTTTGATAATTTAATTATTTCTTCTCTTAAATCTTCTAATTTACTTTTTTCCATTAGGTGACGCTTTTCTTTGTGAAAAGTTATGATTTTAAATGAAAAATGTGGCTTTAGAATTTATAATTTAGATTTTGCCACATAGACGTTTTTATCATAAAATTATTTTTGGGATCTTTATTTGAGTGGTGGCCATAACTTTATTCGATGTGCATATATATGTCGGTTCTTACAAAATTTGAGGTTTGTTCTTCTTACCAGAAGATGAGGTATGTTTCATTTTTTTTTTAAAGAATAAATATATATAAAAAGACACTCTAACATTTAAATAAGTTTAACAAATATTTTTTTAAAAATTTCTAT
>NC_029789.2:14496416-14498446 GCF_000816755.2 Arachis ipaensis | reverse complement strand
CATGTTCCATAATATTATTTTCTTGAGCCATTTTTAATTGTTTAAAAAGCATTGTAACTTCTTCTAATTTTTCTTCAATATTCATAGTTTCAATGGTGGTTTTACTTTTAATTCTATTATGTTAATTATATTTTGAAGTTTTTCTTCTTTGGGATTCTCTTTTCTTTGTTCTTTGTGAAAAGTTATGATTTTAAATGAAAAATGTGGCTTTAGAATTTATAATTTAGATTTTGCCACATAGACGTTTTAAATTATTTTTATAGAAAATTTTTTTTGAACATATCTTATGCACTCTCGAGAACATTTCTTATAGTCGATGAATTTACTATTTAAAATCTTCAGATGTGAGAATTAATAACCGCAATAAAGAATATGAGTTGCATTATCTGTTACCGAACTGTAGCATTAAAGTTACCATTTCATTTGAGGTATATATCAGATTTAACTATTTAATTATTATTTATTCTGTTAAATATTGAAGTAACAAATTAAATGTTAAAATTACCGGACTAAAAGATTTTAAGTGAATATTTTTTTTTTTAAAGTGCCATTTGTTTTAAGGTATTGAAACACATGTTGAAAAATTAAAATTTTGTGTTATGTTTATTGGTCTAGAAATTAATATTAAAATTTTTATATTTGTTTCCAAAATTTTAGTAATTTAGTACCTTAAAAAAGTGGAGACATAAAAAATTTTTGGAGACGAAAATTGAAATTTTAATAATATTTTATACTTAAAATACTCCTATTTCAATAATTAATTCCAACTTTATTTTTTTGTGCAAATTAAATTAGAGTTTCATTCTTATTTCAATTTCTGTCTCTCACTTTACACCAAACACAATACTTTTTTTTTGAAGTAAAAAAGCTCAACACAATAAGGTGGGGCAAAAGAAAAGAAACAAAATCTCATAACGCTAAAAATAACAACCCTTAACCATTTCCGACATTGCCATCAACAACCACAGAGTTCACTACCAATCCACTCATCGTAACTTATAAAGGATCTGTACCACACTTGAACCTTGAGTTTTGAAGATTCTATCATTTCTTTTTAACCAAATTGTCCAGATGACCGCAAAAAAGCCGACCAACCACCATTTTCGTTCATAAGCTATAGCTTCACTAGTACTATTTGGAGATGATTCGTCCCACCAAGGGTTGAGTTGTTTACTTGGTTTGCATCGGTTGGTAGGATGAATACAAGAAAAAGACCATGTAGATTAGGTGTTATTGGCCAGAATGATAACATGTGTGTTTTATGTCATAAGTCTTGAAACTACTTTTCACTTGTTCATTAGTTGTGAGCTCATTTGGCAGGTGAGGTGTGCTTGGTTGTTTGATCTTGGAAGGATATAGACTATTTCAGGTACGCTCAAACAACACTATGAAAGTTGAATGGAAATATCAACAAGATGTATCTGCCGAAAATACCTCTGCCTACAACACCTGCACAAAAGAGTTAGTAGAATAAACACATTTTTTTATCAAATTTTCATACCACTCTGTCCTCTCTCTCAGTTGTCAGTTTCACTGATTGATTACAGAATCACATGAAGCTGGTTTACTAGTTCTAACTCCTATTGAAATAACTCTCGTCCAGAGACGGATTCAGAAATGATATCATGGGGGTCAATAACACATATAATATTAAAAATTATGTAAAAAAAATTATATAATATAAGATGTATTACAAAAATATACCAATAGAGAATATATTTTAAAGTACAAAAAATATGTGTATACTTTTTACTAACGAAGTGGTCGATTCTTCGTATCATAAAATTCATCGATAATAGAATTTGTGTCAAATTTTTCAACAATTTTTTTCAATATAATTAAAAGACAATTAGCAAGAAATTCATCTTTTATTTTGTTTCTAAGTTATTTTTCATAATATTTATAGTTAAAAAAATCTCTTAGTTGTAGCAGTTGAAACAGAGAGAATTAATACCAAATGAATAAAAAAAGATGGTCACAAGAAGGAAAAAAATTCACTTTATGAGATTAAATTTTTTTATCTAATTAAA
>NC_029789.2:14481310-14496254 GCF_000816755.2 Arachis ipaensis | reverse complement strand
GATATTAAAAATAATTAATATTTAAATTAAATTAGACTTTTATTTATACTAAATCATTAAATACTAAATAATTTTTTTAATTAAATTATACATAATAACTTATTACTATTAATTTTTTAAAAAAAAATTGAGGGTCGAGGCCTCCACTCGCCCCGTTATGTTCGTCCCTGCTCTCGTCGCTACTGAAAATTCTAAATCCACTCCAACTCATTTCAGAACCCACAATACTAAAACTTATTTCAGTTTCTTGTCTTTCCGTTATAATTTTTCAGTCTCAATATCTCTTTCAAATACTACCTAATATATTACATATGTACCCAAAGTCCAGCAGCATCATCACCACAAAGCTCGGTTATACGTGGGGACTTGCACTTCCACAAGCCAAACTAACCGCTCAGCAGCAACCTCAGCATCAGCATCATCGTAAGATCCAAACTACCACCATTACTCATTACAAAATACATTATTGTCGACAGAATATTCAATATTCACATATAATGTCAAGATGGGGCATACTTTGATCTATATATACTAATTAACTTTCTTCATACACAGATAAATAAATTCAATTTTGATTGGTGCGGAAATTTAATGGTGTCTCAAAAGCTCCCTTGTCTTGTATCATCATTCAATTGATAGTAGAGCTAAAGTGCGTGACTATAGAGCCCTATTGGGTCCCAGTGTGAAGATGATGATGTTACGTTCTATAAATGGTAGGACTCCCACCTGATATTAAAAATAATCAAAACTAATATTTTTACATTAAATTTATTTACTAAAATTAATTATTAATATATTTATATATAAATATATATATATATATATATATATATATAATTTAATTTATTTTTAATATATATTATATTTTAATATATATTTTACATTTATGATTGATTTTTATAGCTAATTTTAATGCATGTGCATTATGATTGAAGAATAATAATTCAATTCTGAATAGCCACGCCAACTTCAATTCAAGTGAAGACATAATACCATAATTGAATGATTCCTTTTGCATGTGATTTCAACTCATGTTTTCCTATCACACAAAACGGACCACTCACTCTTCAATAAATCTTTAGACAGGGGCAACTGCTTGTATCTTAACAGAGGATCAAGCAAGCCTATACATACCCCCAACTTAAAGAAATTTTTGGGATAGATGGACTGCATTTTGCACCATCGATGAAGCTCTTTACTTGAACCAATCACATAAATTTATATATTCCATCATTTTCAAATGAGTTGAATATCAAATCAAATAAGTATCAAATTTTGGGAGATAAGTATTATAATATGTTTTGGAAAAGATACTCTTTTCGAATTATATGTCGGTTTTGTGCTAATCCAAGGTGTCTAACAATTCAATCCAGACTTGGAGTATTATCGTGAACTCGGATCCAAGCGTGGTACCTGAAAAAAAGATTCTGATGCTCAAGTAAGTGAAGAATCATTTAAGAAAATCAGTATATAATCAGTGAGATGGTGTTGAATGATTCTGGCTCTTATCGTCAGCCTTCACCCTAATTTATAGTTTAGTTGAGATTGAATGAGTCATTGGGTTGAGTCGAGATCTTCGTGGCCGACTTTAGGGCCGACGTATAAGAGGTACAATACATAGCCCCTAAGCTTGACTTGGAAAATGTAGTTTATCAAGTTGAGCTTACCTCGTGTGGTTATACCTCGGTTTTTTGAGACAAATATCTTAGTCCCCAAGCTCAACGCGCGTTACTGCAGTTTCCATCCTAGGATTTTTTAATGGTTAAAAATGAAGTTTAATAATGGTTTTACCTTGCTAATTGGGCCGCAATAAATTTTTGTTTGCCCAAGTGTAAACTGGACTATTCGTGTTAGGTATGTGAACAATTTTAATTTGACCTTCTCACTAAATTAGTGGGTTGTAATTATACTTTATTGTCGTTTCTTCCTTGGAAAAAAACACAACACACGACTCAAGTCAGTTTTGCTTAAGTTGGAAAACAGCATGACTTCGAAAGGTTAATCTCCTTATCTTCCTGTCCCTGTCTTTGTGTTACTTTTCTTCAAAAAAATTATTAGAGAGAAAGAAAAGGAGAAAGACAAAGTGAAAGTAGTTGAAATAAATAAGAAAAATTCGTAGCATTGGGTGCATGTGGATGTAAAGACTCATGCGTCGTCATACTGTGATGCCGAGTCGCTTCGTGAGTTGGAAGCTCTGAAGCTTGTGAAGGAGGGGTTGGGGGTTTTTGTTGAACTTTTCCCTTGTACGAGTAAGGAGAGAGTTTGTGAAAGGAGACGGAATTGGGAGTATTTTTACATGTATATATACTCCTTGTTTTACTAAGTTGAACGTGAAATTCCCTTTTTTGGATTTCGAGTGTAAGGTCTTAACTTAGCTTAACTATGCTCCCTCGTAGTTACACCCTAATTCATGGGCGTTTTTGTGGGCATTTGAATGTCTAATGGACTTTTTGGATTTTCCTGCTTCTCTAAATGTTTTCTTCTCTTTATTTCAATCGAAGGGGGTGCCGAAGGGTCTTTGGGTTTTTCTTAGTAGTTTTTCTGGACGTTCCATTTTTCTCTTGTATAAATTCTCTTTAAAAACTTAAACCCATGTTTGTAAAAGTTCGATCCTTAGAGACCGAGCATCCGTTTTATTTAGATAGTGAGCTGATAGAAAAGTACCATTTGTATTGGTGTTCAGAACCAATGCAGATCCTTGAGGCTACGGAGATGAGTGAGGAGGAAGATCTATTTTTGGATTTTCTAATAGAGAATTTTGCTACTGGTGAATGTTTGTCTATTCCTGATCTCTTACATTTCGAGAAGGAGAATGATAAAGAAGGGTTAAAAGCATATATAGGTAATATAAACCTGTGTTTTTAATTTTGATGATTTCTGGTTCTTGATGTATTATTTTCATTTGTAGGTGGACGAGTGCCTCATCTAAATACTTCTCGGCTCCAGTCTTTTTTGCATCGAAAAAAAGAAAAAGGCGGTAGTAGTTATGGGATGGTGAAGGAGGCTGATGGGGATGCCACTCATTCTGCTGCTCAACCTTCTATGTCTTTGAAGAGGAAGAGAAATGAATCGCATAAATCCCTGGAAGTCATATCCGAGGAAGATAAAGGTGCTATAGTCGGTGATAGATCGGTGTTCGAGAGATAGAAGAAACTTCATGGTTTTATTGGAAGGGTGAACCCACAGTCTCTCTGGAGTGACCAATTCCCATTGGGGAGCTTGTTGACAAAGTTTCCCATTATCCTGGGGATATGTGGCTGACTCGCCGAACTAGTGTGGAGGGGATGGGGAAATTCATCCAGGTTAGTAAGTTTTTTGCTTTATGAATTTATTTTCGATATGTATTCATCATTGTTTAGCTCTATTTGTAGATTGTGGCTTCGCGTTTGTTATGTGTTGGACGTGCTACCGAGTTGCTGGGAGCAGAGCAACAGGTTGCTGTGGATAAGGTCACTGGCTTAGAGCGATCTGTGAAGGAGAGGGATGATGTTATCATCGACGTGACTGTGAACATGAAACATGGGGAGGAGGAGATTGTGAAGTTTCAAGATCAGATTCGTCTTCTTTAAGCTGAGATTAAGGAAAATGATAAGACAAAAGACGAGATGACATCTTGTATTCATGAATTAGAAGAAGAAGGACTTTGAAATGTTTGCTACGGGGTTTGACCGTGCTGTTAGTCAGGTCTCCTTATTTTCGCCCGAATTTGATGCTGGTTAACTTGATGTGACCAAAATTGTGATTGATGGAAAGCTGGTTGAGGACGAGGTGAGAAGCACGATGAGAATGTCCCTCCCCCCTCTTGAAGAATTTGAAACATTTGTAATTTTTTGAATTTGTAGTTTGGAATTGTGAACTTGGTAACCAATTTTAGATTGGTTTTGTTTTGCAAACTGCTAATTTGACTTATAACGTCAGTTTGACTTAAAATTTGACTTGTGAATGCATGTTTGTGAATATTGCTATTAACTTGCCTTTTTTGTTGGTTTGAATGATATATGTCAATATAACGGATAATGAAAATAAGAAGTAGTGGAATTTTATTCATATGGAGATGACCTATCAGTTTCGAAAGGTGTGGAATTGTCGGCCTCGTTAAAATTTGTCCGAGTAAAATTCTCTTTAGGGAAAAAATTCCGTGATCAGGAAAAAGAGTACCTGGCCACTCCATTTACAAAGAGGATTTAACTGTAATAAAGCTTTAAAGATGAAATATTCTAGGTGTTAGGTATGGCTGTGCCATCTAACGTTTCAAGGCAATAAGCTCCTCTGCTGACGACCTTGGAGATTCGGAAAGGTCCTTCCTAAGATGCCGCCAGATTTTTGTGTCCTGCAGGTTTTCGAACTTCTTCTATTTGTCTCAATATCAAGTGTCAGAACCGCAACTAATCAATCGGTTAATTAAGTAATTAATTGCCCAAATTACGTTCCGAAAAGTTAGAGTGAGAATTGGAGGATTTAAATGTGATTTTTGGACTCAGTAGGTTTTTCTGAGTCAGGAAAAGTGTTTTCTGCGAAAAATCATGAAAAATCACAAACTGGCAGTTGAACCGGTTGAACCGGTTTAAGTCTACCTGGTGCTGTGTGAGAAAAAGTGAAAATAGTCAAAAACCCTAGAAAATATTAGAAGTCGAAAATCGAGCGTTAATTTTTAAAGGTTTGGCCCGAAGTTGGGCCAAACGGGCTAAAAATACTAACGGGTTAGACCGGGCCCAAGTTGGGCCCAAGCTCAACATATATAAGGGTCCATTAATGAACCCAATCAGCCATAACACACATAAACACACACACCCATACCAGCTGAGAAGAAGAAGAAGAGAAACACCATTGACACTATTCATCCTCTTCTTCCCAAGCTCATATCTTGAGCTACAGAGCTCCGATCGCCGCACCGTTTACGGCTACGTGTTCCTTGTGGAGAGCTCTACAAAACCAATATGAGAAACTGGTAAGAAAAGCTCGAATCCATCTCAGTTCTTCTCTCCAAAATTTCGAGTTTTAGGGTTTGTAACTAAGTGAGATTTTGTGATTTTGGATGTTTAGGTTCACTCTAATCCTTGCTTAGCATTGGGTTTTGGCTTCCAAAGCTATTGGGAAAGGTAAGAGTTCTTTAACCTTTGTGAGATTATGTTTATGTTGAGCCCTAGGTTGATTTGTGATGGTTTATGCATATATAGCTTGATAATTGTGAGTTTAGAGCTTGTTGGTGCTTGTTGGAGTTACATTGAAAGCTTGGATAGTGTTTGAGAGCTTACTTGTGCTCATATTGGAGTTTTGGTTCATATAGGGAATCAGCCAAGGTATAGTTTCGGTTTCCTCTATGTAATATATAATATTCATGGACACTTAGGCTAGTGACCCATAGGATAGGTGTAGATTAAAATGATTGTTGATTGGTTGAATGATGATGCATGATGATTTATGATGAGTTGGTAAGGTTGAGTAATTATGATGATATGATGATGATGATTGATTTATGTGAATTGAAAAGTGAATGGTGATGATAGATGTAATGTTGAGGTTGATGAATGGTAAATTGGAATGTGGATTGTTTATAAGTGTTATATAATTGATGTTGAGATTGAGAATGATGAAATGTGAAGAGATATATGGTAAGAATGGTGTAATATGACCCAAGTGGTAGGTTTTGATGAAAAATGGAGTTTGGAATGGCTTTGCTTGGTTTTAGTTGGTTGGAGTGGTGAAAATCGGGAATTTGGTAAATTGTGAACTTTTGGAAAAGGTTGGTTTCTGGTGAACTTTGTCTGATCATAAATTTTGCCTCAGTTTTCAAAATTTGTTGGAAATTGTTTAGAATTAAATTCCATTGAAAACCCTTCAAAATGATATAAAGTTTGTAAAATTTGAAATTTTGTAGAGGAAGTTATGATCATTCAAAGTTGGTGTTAAAAATTTGAAATTCTACAAAGTTGCAGAATTTTATGATTTCTGGTATGTACGCACGCACAGCCCTGCAAAAATTTAAACCTGTGCGGACGCACAGATCTATGCGTACGCACATGCAGGGGAAGGCTTCCTGCTTGCAGCGCTAGCACAGCTTGTGCGCGCACACACCAATGAGAAATTGCAACCTGTGCGTACGCACAGCCCTGTGCGCACGCACACGTTGGGAAGGCCAGTCTGTTGGGGGCACTGGCACAAGTTGTGCGAGCAAATAGACTTCGTAAATTTTGGTACCTGTGAGTACGCACACCTCTATGCGTACGCACAAGTTTTGAAACTTCTCCTGGGCGTGCGCGCGCACACCCCTGTGCGTACGCACACGTCCTGTTTCTCAAATTTTAACTTTGTTCTCAACTATTCTACCTTCCTAACAAGGTTGTAAGTTTCTATAACACCATTTTAGGATTATTGGGCCTAGCTTTGGACATTTAAAATATGGGAAAGAACTTAATGGCTTTATATGATATTATTTGGAAAACTTAGAAAATGGAGGCCTAGGTTTCTGGTGTACTGAGGATGGTTTGGTGGTATGTGATGAATGGTTGATGTATGAGATGAGAATTGAGGAACTGTTGAGCTTGAAATGAAAATGTGAACTGACAGTGGTTGAGAGGAGTCGAGGACTCGAATGTGTGATGAGGAATCACAGATGTATTGAAAATGTTTTCTGAAAAACCACTGAACTACTGTTTTATATTGAGATTATGAGACACTATGCGCCCGGCAGGGACGGTGGTTGGATCCCGCCTGTCGAGGTAGTAGCGGCGGCATAAGGGTGGTGGTTCGTCCCGCTTGCGTTGAGATGTGAGGTCCGTGGCAAGAGTATCCCGCTCGCATTCCTTCGGATCAATAGAGCGTGCAGGCGCAAGATCTTGGATAGTGGTCTGAGCACTATATCTCGGGGGTTCCCATATGATGATTCCGGAGGGCGACATCTCCATGGAGATGTGTCGGGTTGGCAGTTGAACCAACAATGTGATATCACAGCCAATAGGGCAGGCATTCATCATGTGCATCTTTTATCTGTTTGTATGCTTTGCTGACTTATAATTGTATGCCTATCCGTATAACATGTCTAATTGCTAATTGGGTTACTTGCCTTATATGCTTCTACTTGTGGTTTACTTGCATTGCTATTAATTGTGCGTTCTACTAGGATTGAGGAGGTTTGGAAGGCGGTGGCGATGGGATCGCATGGAGGATAGGTTGATGAAGGCTGTGGGATAACGGTGTTTGATTAGATTAGAAATCCCCTAAGATAAAGTACCATGTTTAGTTATGTTAAGATTTATATACTTATGCTTATTTATTTTAGAATGCTTTAAGTTTGAATTCTTGTGATGGATATGGAGCCTAGGATTGCCTTTGGCGTCTCAGGGTCTTATATCCTACATCACTGGACACTGTTACCATACTGAGAACCTCCAGCTCTCATACCATATCTCTGTTGTATTTTTCAGATGTAAGTCGCAACCCACCTCAGTGAGTTGTTTGGATGGTGATAGGAGCGGAGGATCCGGATATCTTTTGTAGTCTTTTGTTTATTTTGTATATGTCTCTCATCTTTTGTATTTTGATTTTGGCCTAGAGGCTTGTATTTGAGAGAGAAAAACTGTATAAGCTTTTGTTACTGTTAGACTTCTGTATTATCTGTGTATACAGCTAGCCGGCTTAAACTCCGCGAGCCGAGGCTAGATCCTTATGATATTATACTATTAACTTTTGTTGTATTACATCTGTATTCTTGTGCTTAAAGTTAGGAGCTCTGTTAGTACGTTTTGCACTTTTGAAATCCTATTTTTGAGCTATATCCTTCATCAGGCTTCTAGATATTTTAATTCTTTTTATATATTATATGTATGAGCTTAGAACTGTCGCAATCTTGGATTAATCTTTGCTTTACGATGCGAGGTAAAGCTTAGGCTAATTAGGGTGTTACACCAAGTCTCCTTGACTTAGTATCCTCGGTCGTACTTTTTTGTTGTATTGCTTTTGCATGGCTAGCTGCATTGATTTCTGTCGAAGTTCGGTGAGGCATCGTTCAACGTTAATTGTATCAAGTTCGGCCGATCTTGCATCTATATTGGTGCCTTCATCAAAATATTCGGCCTGAGTCGAGCCTTGACCGACCTCAATGGGGATCATGCAATTCGTAACGTATACTAGCCGAAACGGGGTTTTGTTCGTTGTGAATTGTGGTGTTGTGTTATAGCTCCACAATATTTCTGGTATGAGTTCGGCCCGGCATCCCTTTGCATCTGTTAACTTTTTCCTTAGAGCCTGCAAAATTATCTTGTTAGCTGCCTCTGCGAGCCCATTACTTTGTGGATGCTCGATAGAGGAAAAATAGTGTTTAATTTGAAGATCAGTTAAAAACGAAGCAATTTTCTTAACAGTAAATTTTCGACCATTATCAGAAATGATTTTCCTAGGAAGACCATATCTACATATAATAGATTTTCAAATGAACGTTTGTACCTTGTCCGATGTTATTTTCGCAAGTGGCTGTGCTTCTATCCATTTTGTGAAGTAATCAATTGCTACTAATAGAAATTTTACCTGTCCTGGTGCTACCGGGAATGAGCCGAGTATATCCATCCCCCATTTATGAAAAGGCTAACTAATATCCGAGGTGTGCAACAACTCGGCTGGGCTATGGATGAGTGGTGCACACTTTTGGCATGTATCGCACTTCTGTACATTGTTTCTATAGTCTTCTCATAACATCGGCCAGTAGTATCCTGCTCGTAAAATTTTTATGGTCAAACTTCTACCTCCAGCATGGTGTCAACATATTCCATCATGGATTTTGGCGATAGCGTTTTCTGCATCAGCTTGGCCGAGGCATTTTAGCAATGGGCTAGAGATACCCCGTTTATATAGGTCGGCTCCCATCATGGTGTAATGGCTTGCTTTATGTCTAAATGACCTTGGGTTTTCGTTTTCTGGTATTTCTCTAGTTTTCAAATAGCGAATGAATGGGTTTCGCCAATCTTCTTCCTGTGACATACTTAAAACAGATTTGATGTCTAAACTTAGTTTTGTTAGTGTAAGATGAGATAATTTGTCGGATGAATCAGTTACCCTATATGTAGCTAATTTGGATAAAATATCGGTCCTATAGTTTTGTTCTCTAAGTATATGTGATATTTCAAAATTTTGAAAATGTTGTATCATGTTTTTTGCCGAATATACCTGAAAATCACCAGTTACCTGTTGTACTACGAGAAGGGAGTTGCAATATATCTTTAGGTTTTTGACTTCTACTTCTCTTGCTAACCTTAGGCCTGCAAGGAGTGCTTCATATTCGGCTTGGTTGTTGGTGGCTTGAAAGAGGAATTCTATTGACTGTTCAGTGTGCACTCCTGTGTTGTCTTTTAGTAGGATCCCAACTCTACTTCCGCTCTCATTTGATGCACCATCTACATATAGTTCCCATTTCGTGACCATTTCTTCTATGTTGGTGAATTCCGAAATAAAGTCGGCTAGTGCTTGGACTTTAAGAGATCCTCATGATTGATAAAAGATGTCGAATTCTGAGAGCTCTATTGCCCATTTTGTAAGTAGTCCTGCTAGATCTGGTTTTGATAATATTTGACGTAGAGGCTGACCGGTCCGAACTATTATCTGATGCGTCTGAAAATAATGCCGCAAGCGCCAAGCTATAATGACCAATCCAAATGCTAATTTTTCTATCGTTGGGCATCTTGTTTCGGCATTTTGTATTACTTTTCTCACAAAATACACTAGCTGTTGTTCTTTTCCTATTTCTGTTACAAGCACGAAGCTAACCATGTTAGTTGAAATTGAAAGGAATAAGTAAATGGGTGTACCTTGTTGGGGCTTCTGGAGTATGGTTGGTGAATCTAGGAGGTTTTTGAAATTGATAAAGGCTTTTTCACATTCGTCTGTCCGGACGAACTTCTCGGCCTTTCTCAAGGTGTTGAAGAAGTGATATGACTTGGCCACTGCTGCAGGCAAGAATCGGGACAAGGCTGCTGGGTGACCTGTGAGTTGCTGCACTTCCTTGATGGACCGAGCTGATTGCATGTTTATCACAGCCTGACACTTGTCAGGATTGGCTTCTATCCTCCTGTTTGTTAGTAGGAATCCCAGGAATTTACTCCATGTACTCCAAATGCACACTTCTCTGGGTTTAGTCTCATATTGTACTTTTGGAGTTGTTGGAAAATTTCATTAAGATCAGCCTCATGTTGTTGTTCTGAGCTTGATTTGACCACCATGTCATTGACATATATTTCAATGTTTCGGCCAATTTAATCTTTGAAGATTTTGTCCATTAGTCTTTAATAAGTTGCTCTTGCATTTTTCAACTCGAAAGGCATGACTTTATAACAAAAGTTACCTTGATCAGTCATGAACGCTGTTTTGTCTTCGTTATCTAGATGCATTAGTATTTGGTTGTAGTCAGAATAGGCATCCATAAAACTGAGCACTTGGAAACTCGATGTGTCGTCCACCAATCTATTAATGTTTGAGAGTGAGTAAGAGTCCTTCGGGCAGGCTTTGTTTTGATCTATGAAGTCCACACACACACACACACCATTTTTCTAAGCTCTTCTTTACCATTACCACTTGGCTAACCATGAGGAGAATCGAAGTTCTCGGATGAAACATGCATCGAGTAACTTCTATGTCTCTGCTGTTGCTGCATTTCTTCTCTTTGTGCCCAGGTTTCATTTCTTTTGCCTTATAGGTCGGGCGTTAGGGCTTACTGCTAACTTGTGACATATGAAATTCGGATATATTCCTGGCATGTCAGAAGGTGTCCATGCGAATAGGTCGGAATTGGACTTTAATGTTTCAATCAGATTTTGTTTCGTTCTTGCAGAGAAAACAGGACCGATGTTAGTAAACTGATCGGCACTCCCTAGTTGTACCTTTTCTAGGTCATCTGTTGGGGTGGGGCGACTGTTGTTGCTCCTTGGCAAAGTTGGAATGTTCTCTGAGTTGTAAACAGAGTGGACTCTTGTGATGATCTCCTTTGGGGTGGCTTTCAATCCTGCATTGTAGCATTGTCTAGCCTCTTTGTGGTCGGCATGCACTATTGCCACCATGTTATCCTGCACAGGGAATTCAACACAAAGGTGAACCGTGGAGATAATGGCTCCAAAAGAGTTAAGGGACGGACGTCCCAAAATAACAATATAAGGGCTAGCACAATCAACTACTAAAAATTGAATATCCAGGGTTTTCGAGTTCGGTGACTCCCCTAGTGTCATTCTCAACCATACATAACCTAATACAGGGACTCTTTCTCCGTAGAATCCTACCAATTCTCCGGGTGATGGTTGCAGTGCTTTGTCGCTAAGTTGCATCTTCTTGAATGTGGAGTAGAACAATACGTCAGCACTACTCCTGGGGTCGAGTAGAACCTTTTTGACTGTTAGCTCCCCCACGTGGATTGAGATTACTACTGGATCGTCCAAGTTCAGACATTGAGACTTGAAGTCAGACGTGCCAAAAGTGATTTGGGCGGCTGGAGCCGAGGCTTGTATCCTTTAATGAGATCCTTCCATTGTCATCATGGCTCTGTAACTTATTTTCCTAACTGTGTTAGTTGCTCCTCATCTTGCGAAGCCACCTGAAATATAGTTTATTATTCCTTTAGAGGCAGGGGTTTCAAATGGTCTATACAAATTTCCTTTTTCTTTATGATTCAAACTATAGTTCGGTTTGTCAGTGTCCGAGGTTGCTTCCTTCTGGCTTCTAGAAGTGACGTATTTATCCAGTAAGCCTTGTCTTGCTAGCCTCTCCAACAAGTCTTTAGCCACTACGCAATCACCAATGGTATGGCCTTACTTCTGGTGAAATGCACAATGTTTTCTTCTGTCTACATAATTCTGATCCTGATATGTTCCTGCTTTGCTCGGAGGTTTTATTAGTTTGTTGTGCAGGTTTTCTTTGATAATGTCCTCCCTTTTGGTGTTGAACTTGGTGTATGAGTAAAACTTCGGCGTCAATTTGAAAGGCTTTTTGAAATCCTTGTTCTGAGACCTGGGAGGTTTCTCTTCTTCCTTTCGAGATGATGATCTTTCATTTCTTTGGCTTCACGTAATTCTTCAATTTCAATTCGTCCGGTTGCTTTATCCCTAAATTCTTCCAATGTCTTCGGCTTACAACTGCTATTGCTTCCTGGAATTTTTCAAGTCGGAGGCCACTCTTTATTACATGTAGCTGTACCTCTGGATTGAGGTCTGTGATTTCCATGACCGCTGTTGTGAAGCGTGTCATGTAGTCTTTCAAATTCTGCAGGTAAGTTAGAAAACCATAATAAAGCAGCTCCATCTAAAAAAGTTGGAAAAGATCGGCACAAGATGGGATCGGAGTCAATATTGAGAAACATCATAGATTCGAATTTTGTGACATGAACTTTAGGATCTCTGATCCCCTTGTACGGTATCAAAGTCATTGGGAGTGTAAATTTTTTAGGCATTTTGAAATTCATTATTTCTTCAGAAAAAGGGCCAGACCGTCGTCTTTCTGCCTTGGGAGGTGCTTCTCCTGTCTTCACGTTCGACTCTAACTGTTGTTCCTCATGGAAGTTGTTATTGACCTTCTTATTATCGTTCTTTTCTTCGCCGTTGTTTTGCATTGCTGCTAACAGTTCGGCCATTCGTTGATTTTCCACCTGTAAAGTAGCATTGGCAGCCAAGAGTTCCGCATTGGTTGGGTTGGCTTGGGGGGTTACTAAATGATTTGTCATAGTTTGGCTTCTGCAAAGAAAAGAAGATGCAAGTCAAATATAGTAGTGTTAGATCAAAATTAAAAAGCGAGGCCGGGCCCCACGGTGGGCGCCAAATGTTGTGGGAAGGATACTCTTTTCGAGCTATACGTCGGTCTTGTGCTAATCCCAGGCGTCTAACAGCTCGATCTAGACTTGGAGTATCCTCGTGAACTCGGACCCAAGCGTGGTACCTGCAAAAAAGGACTCCGATGCTCAAGTCAGTGAAGAATCATTTAAGAAAATGAGTGTATAATCAATGAGGTGGTGTTGAATACTTTTGGTCCTTATCGTCGGCCTTCACCCTGATTTATATTTTAGTTGAGATTGAATGAGTCATTGGCTTGAGCCGAGATCTTCATTGTTAATGTTGAATGTGGGTGAACCTGCCGAGGTATAACCCGGTTTCTCCGATGCATAGTTATTAAAATCGGACCGAAAAACCGGTGAATCGGATCCAATACCGGCCTAGTCTGATATTTGGACCGCACAAGGTACAAAACCAGAATGAACTGGTCAAACACAGAGTGAATCGGTCAAATTCGATAAGACCAGTTCTATCGAACCGCTTGAAATTTAAAATTTCTCAAAACGTGTGAGATGGGTTCAAACCCTTGTCTTGTGAGAAAAATGTCCCTTTTTGCCACCGAATTGTCATGCTTCTTATTAATATATATGCAAATTATAATACATATAGATATCTTTTATTAAATAGTTTACTTCTATTTAATTTATTTTAATTTTAGTTATAAACTCACCCATTCTTATATTAATTATATTTTATGATAGAGTAAAATTAACAAAATACTTATTGTTCCTATTTCATATTGTTTTAGAATAGTTAGATATTCTTAAAATATTAATAAAAATATATATTTTAAATTTTAATTTTAAATTTTTGACTATTTTTTATTTTTATTTATATAAGACCGAATCAATCAGTTCAACCAATAATTTACCAGTTAAACTAATAATTTAGTAACCCAATAGTCTGGTCAGTTCAATCACCGATTCAATTTTGACAACTATACTCCGGAGTATAAAAGGTACAAACAATACATAATACATTTCCTTTTGATCTTCACATGTCTTACTTTTTTTTGTTTTTTTTGGACAGATCACATGTCCTTTTTTTTTTTTGGCCTTTTACAATACAACACACTTACACACACTATACTAAACTCATGTCTTATTTGAATATCAGATATCTTCTTTTATTTTTTTAGAAGAAAACTTTATATGAGATATCTTGTGTTTCCTTTTTTTTTCCGTCACGAGGATGAGATATCTGGTGTTTCAACTCCTACAATATAGTGTTTCCAAGAGTCCAGTGACTAATAGGAACTTCATTTTCTTTTTCCCTTTTATCAGAAGGAACCCAACATTACTATTACTGGACTAAGAATTTGCTAATTCAATTGGGCTTCTTTTCATTAGGTCTATCACATCAAACTTATGCCAAATCCCTAATCAATTTTGAAAAAAATTAATCCCAAGAAAGGGTAACATAACATTTAAACTTGCAGGTGAAACCTAGTGGAGAGCACATTAGTATGCCTCTTAATACGCTGTATTTGAATTTAAATTTTGACAATATTAAGTAGTAGATAAGAACCCTTAAAAATATTGGATATATGAGTAGATAGTGTATGTAAATTTGTAATATAATGCTTCCAAATCTATCCCACATAATAATAATAAGAGTAGTGCTAGAGAGCCAATGGCCTAAGTGTACAATGTGTACATCTATACTATGCAGAATAATCATCCGAATACCAGGAATAATAAACATCTCATGTTATAAAAAGCTAATTTTGGGTTCACTAAGGTTTGAACTCTTGACCTTCCGAATCTAGAACTCTAATACCATGTCTTGAAATCACTCATCCCAAAAATGTAATCTGACAGGATAATGTAACACTAATAATCATATCTCTAATACTTTCTAAACCTTCATTGTACACATTGTACGCTTAGGTCATTGACTCCCTATACTTTCTCTAATAATAATAATTAATAATAATAATAATAGATTTATTTCCTTGTATCTAAGCATAAAACATAAGTTAAATTAATCATTTTATTAGTTAGATGATAATGTATTATTTATTAATGTCACATGTGATAAGATGATTGGTTGACATGTTATGTTAGTGACATATGACATGTCACGTGTTATCTAATATGTTATAAATTTATTTAGAGTCAATTCAGTCTTCAAAAATACACATGTAA
>NC_029789.2:14472924-14480792 GCF_000816755.2 Arachis ipaensis | reverse complement strand
AATCTTACTCATTTTAATCTCATTTTTTATATCTTAATAAACAAAACTTTTTCAGGTAAAATAATAAATATAATCAAATTATCACAAAATTATTTGTTTATTTGTATTTTTAGGTTTTATATTTTCAAATTCTAGTTATTTTTAGTGAAATTTTATCAAATTATTATTAATTATATACTAAAAATTTTAATCTTTTGGATCTCACTCAAAATTTATATAGTTCAACCTATCACTAGTGGCCCATTTTCATCTTTTTATATTTTTTATATAAGAATTAATTTGATTAATTTTTTAAATTTTAGGGACAAAAATGACTTACGTATATATTTTTAATGACTAATTTTTCTAAATAAATTTATGATATGTCAGATAATATGTGTAAATGACTTAGGCCAGTTTGGCTAAACTTCTTAAATAAGTTCTTTTGAAAAATGAGCTTAAAATATAAGGACTTTTATTAATAATAACTTTTAAATAAGTTATTTTGAGTTTGGATAGTTATTATAGAAGTCCTTGTTTTAAAGTTGTGCATTAAATAAGAGTGATAAAATAGCTTTTGAAAATAGGAGAAGTTACATTTTTTAACTTTTTCAAAAGCTCTTAAATAACTTTTTGAAAAGTTAAAAATTTATTTAAAAAATGGTACCAAACACATTAATGTAACTTTCTATAAGTCAAAAGTTGAAAAAAGTAGCATTTTGGTGTTTTCCAAACGGACCCTTAATATGTCAACTAATTATTTTGTAACATGTGACATTACTCTATCATATTGTTATGTCATGTGTCACTTAACATGATATATCATCATCTAACTGACGGAAAGATCAATTTAACTTATGTTTTATTTTTTAAAAATTAACATTACTAATTTAATTTTTAAGATCAATTTAAAGAGTGAATAATTTATTTTTTTTTTGGTTTTTCACGATATCCCCAGCCGACAAGCCAAGGACTAATCTGTCGCGGTACTGAGCTCCATTTAAGGGTTTGCAGCTGGCCAATAAGTTGCTACATGCACAAGGCGGAATTCGAACTCCCGACACTTGCTTAAACGGACTAGTGAGCTAACCACTAGACCAACCCAACTTGGTTAAGAGTGAATAATGTTTAACAGATTATTGACCCTTTTAAGTTTTTGCCATTGACGAATAACAATAAGGTAAATGCTATGATATCTAAAAAGTGGTGCCTATTTACTAAAAATAGTTAAAAATTAATATTTAATTTAAAAGATATAAAAATAAATTATTTTTAAAAATTTAAAACTTACTACACAAGATAAATTAGGCAAAAGTTAGGTAACAATTGATAGGCACCATAGAATTCCCCTAACAACAATACGCTAAATTCCTTTTTGTAAAATATAAGAAACTTTGGGCCTTGATCTATGGGCTGAATACAATTGTTAATTCAAATTTTAAACGGAATGCCACGAAGTTTTTCTTGCTACTCTTGGTGACCCGTGCCATTATGTTGCAAATGGGATATTCAGTATTCACTTAGCTGTGTTCTCATCTTTCTAACTCTGATCTGTAACTTTTTTTAATTACTTTCCCAAAGTAGCACAATTTATTTTGAGTTTCCTGCTGTTGCTCTGAGATAAATATATACAATTTGACTACTTGTTTTGTTGAGTGTCACATTACAAGAAATTTGCCTTTTGGAAGCACTCTAAAAAAATTCTCTGATACGAATTAAACTAACAGTTGGCACAGCTTCCACACAAAATTCATTCCGTTGCATTTTTCTCATTTCTAGAAGCACAATAAGATCTTCAATTATTTACACTTCAATCAATCTCGAAAACATAAAATAAAATAAGAGATAGAGTGCTCTCAAACTGCATTTCTCTTATTATAATAACAAACAATTGAAATAATTTACAGCTTAAAATGAATAGCCCGCACAACTTATTTAAGAATTAACAAGGGGGAATGGAATATATATCAGTATATCACCATATCAACAAAATCGATAATAAAATCTATTTTCATCGCCCAAAAAAAGAAAGGAGAAGACAAATGGATACTATACTTTGACTTTAATTTGCTTGTTGAAATGGTTGGTTTCTTCTCTCTCTTTCCATCTAACCAGGAGTTGAAGAAATTCCATGACCTCATTGGGGTCTCTTAAAGAATATGAGGCACTACTTTCTTTCTTCACTGAAGACACCAAAATCCCACAACCTCGATTGCTTTCACGCAGAATCTAGATATACACCAACTTCTCATTCGTCAAAATTTACACTACTCTTCATATAATATAATATAAGAAAAGAAAATGTAATACCTTGAAAGCATCTTCATCTGTTTTATCATCTCCAATGTAGATAGGAAGTACGTCATCATTATCATTTAATTCTGCAAACAAAGCAATATAATTTACTCTCTAATAATAATCTACAATTATCTCACAACACACAAATTAAAGCAGAGGTTGTTATCAATCAATACCAAGAGATTCCATTAAAAATTCAACCGCTTTCCCTTTATTCCAGTCAATCACTGGACGAACCTCTAAAACCTGCAGCGTACGAAAATTCAGGTAAAATTCATTAGGCGTACCGTCAAAATACAACTTTACGTGAAGATAATAATTAAAAACAGTCAAATGACAATTCAGTAAAATTATCATCTTCACAACTCCATATAAGTAGTTACTTGGTAAGAGCAATTATCTATGTATATATTACCTTCCGTCCATGAGTTGAACGCAAACCAGGGAAATTTTTCAAGATATCATGGACACGTTGTCCTATAATTGTCCAATTCTGCAGTCATGCCATTTAATTATTATTACATGAATGAACAAATGATGGGTGGGGTAACAAAAAACTCACATACAATTGTCTTTGTATAAAGTTAATAGTTAAGAGCCGTGAGATAACAATTTAGTCGAATTTATTAAATCATCTAACAACTTCACACCAAGACAACTACATTTGAGTTTTCTCTATATTAATTACTAAAATCTTACATTCTCTTGTACGTTACGGTAATGTACAGAAACACAAAACTTGTGGTTTTCAACTTTTGCACCGCTTATATCTTTAGTAATCTCAACGAGGGTTCTAAAAACCTGCAGCATGAAAAAACAAAACGCCTCCAAATTAGTTAAGATTTTGATTGGAATAATTGATTAGAGAGAAAAAAGTGCTTGCATATAGACCTCGTCAATGATAGGGAGGAATTGTGTAGCAGGTTGAAAGAGAGTTATCTGATTTCCCTGCCACAAAAAAGTGGTTGGTTAGAAAAGGACAAGACAATAGAAGCATAATGAGGTGCGAGGAGGGATGCATAGTGACCTGATGGTCAGTAGAATTGACACAATTTGGAAGTTTATTGGACACATTATGGCGAAAAGGCCCAATTATGTCCATTCCATGACTACCCGCATAGTACAGTTCTGTTAGTTTAACCAAATCATACACCTGCAATACACATATAAAAATGCTTCATTGCAATTTTGCAATTAAACAAACAAGACGCTTTACCTGGTCACGACTTCTTCCACTGATAATTGCTGTGGGGAAACACCTTGCCACACTCCTCACAGTCTCACGCATCTGATCATTTTTTGTTAATCATTTTTAATACACAAAAATAATACATGTAACAAGGTTATGTGTTATTTAATACATACAGGTTCGGACATAAAGGCACAGTCAGGGTCATCTACAATTGGAGAAAGAGTGCCATCGTAATCTAGAAACACTGCAACCTTGTTATTCTTGGCACGCTCTATGATTTTCTCAAAACATTCTAGTGCAGAAGGGTAATCAACCTGCACGCAAAACAAACAAAGTAAAGCAATAAGAAAATTAATTTAAAGTCTGAGTAGCTATGTATACTCACCGTCAATATATGGTAGTCTTCGTTGTCATATTCAATATTGGAAGGAAGCAGAGCATTAATCATGGATCCTTTAAGAAGCTTCTTCCTGGGAGGGGAAGATGCCTTCATGGCGTCCAACCACCCATTGAACCGAACATCATCAATGCTCCCTGCAGCACTCTTTCTTGAACCCGTTCTCGGCAGCTTCCCGGCCGGGGCGGGTGCTGGCGAAGATGAATCTTGCTGGGAATATGTTAGCAGACTAGAATGGATTCCTAGTCTTGATTTGTTCACAGGTACAGAATCCGTAAGAACAGGAGAAACATGGCTCGAATTCAAGTCCATTGGCCCCATTATTTTTATAAATAAAATATATTCACAAACAACAAGTGATGATATTAGCTTCTGATATTTTTATTATTCTTTTTCTTTTTTCCTGTGGCTGCTTGTTTTTTATTTAGCCAACCCTCTTGTCTATGAAAAACCACCGCTTCAGTGTTTTCTTGTCACAGATACTTGGTTTGAAGTCCATCAAGCAAGAATTTTCCTGAAACTTTGATCGCAAAAGACACAGAAAATCCAAATAAGAATGCATGCAATGGACAAGTATATAATATTAGAAGCCCAAGACTAAAAGAAAGTTAAAAATTACCTTGTCATGTATTGCATTATTTGTTTGCCAAGAGGGATCTTTAGTGTATATATATTCTAATGATGGACTAATAGCTAGGTACTCTTAGAAGAGAGTATGGTGAGTATAGTGCTGCTTCTGCATGCATCATACATGTAGAGATGATAAAAGTGAGAACAAAGTTTAGATCCATGCATAAGATAAATTAAAGGACTGATATCAAAATTAATGATGTATGTCAAGAGGAGCAAGCAAGCAATCAGTTAAACTTGCATTGGTCACAGAATTAGAGAGAGTGGTTCAGTGAGTGATTCTAACGAAATTCCACTTCTATGGAGACAATCCAGCCTGGCAAATAGATCTTCTTTCTTATTCTACTATATTATATATATAGTTATTAGTTGATTACTATTCAACCAATGTGTAGGCAACTAGGCATTAGGATTTACATTTCTGACCCATGAAACTCACCATGCTTTTGTAATTAGTCCAGATATATCAACTGTGCAAGATCACATGGCTTGTAATTAATATTTAATAATACACAAAAATTGATTATTACAAGAGTATTCTATGAAGTTTAAAGATATTGATGCCATTCAGCTATTATAGCTAAAAATCAACCTATCTCACCAACTCAATTATTCTTATGAAAGTCTATATATCCACCAAACAAATATTGGATAAAGGTACCGGCATTAGAATAAGAATTGGGTACAGAAAAAAATCCAAATATGTTCAACTATAGTAATAAATCCATTCATATGCTTCCTTTTTTTCCCTACCAATTTATACAGTAACATGGCCATGTTGCTCCTACCAGGGATAATCGCAGGTTGAAGAAAAAACGATAAAAAAATAACCCCATGAAGCTAGGTACCCTTAGAAGAGAGTATGGTGAGTATAGTGCTGCTTCTGCATGCATCATACATGTAGAGATGATAAAAGTGAGAACAAAGTTTAGATCCATGCATAAGATAAATTAAGGACTGATATCAAAATTAATTATGTATGTCAAGAGGAGCAAGCAAGCAATCAGTTAAACTTGCATTGGTGACAGAATTAGAGTGGTTCAGTGAGTGATTCTAACGAAATTCCACTTCTATGGAGACAATCCAGCCTGGCAAATAGATCTTATTTCTTATTCTACTATATTATATATATAGTTGGCCTGGGTCAAACTTCAGATATCACATGTATGTTAATCCAATACAATAAGTAGACAGAACATGTCAATGTCTGAAAACTGGAGTAGATAGAACCTGGAACTTGCATTTAGAGACCAAAAACATGTGTGTAGGTCAAGCCTCAACATTTTCATTGGTCTTAAAAAATTCAACATATAAATAGAAAGAATCTTTTGACAATAACAGAACCTAACCACTCAATTATACATGATTATGCTTTAAATTTTTCTCTCCTTAACTGTTTTTTTCCTTTCAATTAGGCAGAATTAAGATAAGAACAGCCTAAACATAAGATAAGATCTAATGATCCGTACGGATATATGGGCTAGCTAGATGATTTTACATTGTTTCAGCAGTGCTGAACATACTTTAATTATTACTTTAATATTGCAGGTTATTCGAGCTTATCTACAACTTACTACAATTACAGAAATGATCATTTTTTTTATGCACTCATGAATCATGATTATATTGCTGAAAAAAGCAAGTGAACGTGCAGCAACACAATACATTATTATCACTGTTAAGTTATTACAACTACCAATCAAGGAAGAGATGAAAACATAAAATACTAACAAGTGGTGAGTTAAAAAGAAATGCAATATGTATGTGAATTCGTGCACTCTTATTCCCCTAGTTGAAGCGAGATTGAAACATTGAAACCTTTGTGATGGACCTACCTGAGTTTACAATGGAGTAGGGAAGAAAATAAAGGACGGAGCTATGCAACTTGTCACTTGTAGCTTTAAATCACGACCTTCACATTCCAATATATATATATATTGATTAATACAAGTTATAATAATAAGCACAGGTTATTATAATAATCCCACCACAAAAGACAAAGAAAGAACAGTTAGGCAGAGGGGGGAAATTAAATAAACAATTGTTTAAGGTCACCATCGACTTTTTATTGGAAAAAAAGATACACTTTACATTGTAGGCAGCCATCTCTCTCAACAAGTTAAGGTCAATTTTGCCCCTCCAGGCCCCTCGGATTTAGGTAGACCTAGGCCTAGCCATGTTTGCCAAAACTCCACTATTTTCTTTAAGAAAGTTAAATAAATAGTTCCATATGATCTCTAGGAAAATATTTGTTCAATTGTGTATTATTGTTCTGACTTTATTTTGATTTTTAGACATGATAATAAATGTGCACACTCTTCTTAAATGAAATAGACAAATGGGATTGTCAAATCATTGCCAAAATCAAAAGGCTTTGATAATAAATCAACAAATCTCATTATTATTGTTAAATAGTTGTGCTTGAATCATTGTTAATATATATGTAGCATTTAATAAATCTAATGAAATAATGTGAAGCAAAATAAAATATACATAAGTATATATGTGTTGTGATGTGTTGTCAAAAGCAGATAAGAGAAAAGAAAAAGAACGAAATGAACCAATGGCAGAAAAAAGAAAACATCATTAAAAGGATTAAAAACCAATCATTGGATTGAATCAATCTAAAATAATAATGTTACATTCTTTTGCATCTTCGTTATATTATTTGTTGATAAATAAAATGCTCCTCATTTTTGCAGGTAACAATAGAGCACACGAGATAGAAAAATTCAAATACAAAAATTGAAAAATTGAAAGAGAAAAAGGCATTCATCAACAAATACATATATATTATTGATCATCAAATACAATAAGATGATGACTTGATCAAAAAATTAATTTAGCGCACAACATTAATTTGTAAACATGGTTATGTATGTGTTATATAAGTGATTTTTATAGAGAAGATTAAAACTCACCTCATCACCTCTGTTTGTCAAGCGTTGAGAATCATAAGGAAGGACCTCTTCTGTATTAGAGTGCGGCAGAAACAATAACGTTAATAATAAACCTGAAATTAAAGAAGAAAAGAAAGAAGAAGAGAAGATGGTGATGAGAATCGACAGGTAAAATAAACAACTTGATATACAGGATACAGCTATTATTATAATTTGTAAAATTTGTTAGGACAAAAAAATAAAAAAGGTAAAACAAAAACCACCTTCGAAAAAAAAGAAGACCACTGGTGAGAGGCTTTAAGTATTTATATGTTCCAGCATAAGAAGTCATGCCTATTAAGATAGTTTAATATTCACATTATAATCTCTTATACCATGATTCTCATATAATAATTTATTCTACTATTAAATTATATTCATTAGGTATCTTTTCTTTCTATTATTATTTACAAAAGTCCAATATAATTATGAA
>NC_029789.2:14472085-14472841 GCF_000816755.2 Arachis ipaensis | reverse complement strand
AGGAACAAGGAACTAGACCACGTGATTAGAATTAACATAATATAAATTACATAAATAAACTTATGAGCGGTTAAAATATTTTTACAAAAAAGTTTAAAGTTTAAACTATTTTTTTTTTTAAATGGTGCACGTTGCATAGAATGATAGGGATGGAAGATATGAAATTAAATATGTAGGTACATTTAATGAATTTGAGCTACTTGAGTAGTAAGTTAATTTGTTTATTTAAATAGGAATTAAAAATTTAAATTTTATTTTATACATACAATAATTTATTAATTAATAACGGATTTTTAAATAAAATTTAAATATATATGACAAATTAATCATTCATTTGTTAGAGGGAGATGAAAAAAAATGCAAGTATATTTGAAAGGAATATATAGTTTTGACGTAAGAAAATAAAATAAAATGGCGATGATGAGACGAAAAAGAAGAGGTAGTATGATAACACGTGTAATGAGAGTTACGAAGAGGGTGATGTGTCAGAATGAGCCCAGAAGGAGCAACACATATTGGGCTAGAGTCACTTTCTATAAGAGCTGGCATTCGTCGGTGCCCAACCAAATTGTCTCTGCTCTCTGCCTCTCTGCCCCTGTTTTGTTCATCGCTTTGCACACACTGACACGGATCCATCACGCTATGGCCGAACCATACATACACACACAAATTCTTTGTATCTCCGATCATTATTGAGTTTACTCATGTAAACTTGTCTTTATATGGAAAAAAATAAATAAAAACTATTAAATAAAT
>NC_029789.2:14461754-14471914 GCF_000816755.2 Arachis ipaensis | reverse complement strand
GTGCTTTAATTTTAAGATACATGATAAATTTATTATTAATAAAAAATTTAAAATTTTTATTTAATAAATATAAAATAAATATATTAAAATTTAAATTTTTATATTTTTAATAAAAATTTTCTCAATTTATAATCTTAATCTATATCTATGGAGTACATGATAGATAAATTCTTCTCTTAGTTATTCTTACCTTAGTATCTCTTTGTTTTTCCTTCATTATGTGCCTATCCATCACTTCTTTCTTTCAAATGTTGCTGTCTCTTGAAAGAAATTATGGTAATAAACGAAAACAAAGAATTCGATTAGCTCGTCTAGCTGATTTTAGTATATATCAAAGTAGAAACATTTAAGTGTAAAATTATATATAATTATTTTTATATAAAATTAATAATTTTATATAAAAATCAATGCAATTGAGTTACTCAACATTTTTATTTATTCTGTATGTCAAGAATCCCTTAACAAATTATGAACAATAGAAGTCTAGAACTCCGAGGATCTCCTGCGTGGTGTCACGTGGCCTATCATTCCAGCTGACAAAGGAATGGGCCTCACGAGCATGAGTTTGGAATAGAGGTGGCAAAATTTTTCGAGACGCGAGAATTTCTACGAGGACTGTTTCGAATGGAAATTCGATTGTGGAGAATTTTTTTCGTGAGGATGGAGATGTGGGATAAAATTCTCCCGAGACAAGCGCGGGAACCCGAGTGGAGATCCCCGCCCCATCCCCGCTAATCTCCGAAATTCATAAATTTATTGAATTGTCTTTAATAGTTTATTTCTCGTATATGATTTTTAGTCATTTCACACACACACACATATATATATATAGAAACCCAAAACTCCTAATCCTCATTTGCATAACCCTTCTTCAATTTAGAAATCCCTAACGCTATCCATACTCCATCCAACCTCTTTGCAGCCACCCTCTCGCCACTCTCCCTTCTCACCGCATCGTCACATCTCACCGTGCCATGATCCTCACCGCGTCGTGCTCTCTATTTGCGGCGTTCCTTTCCGTAACTCTGTCGTCGTGTCCATTCTCCTCTCTGTTGCTGCGTCTCCCACCTTGTCCACTTCTCTGTCTTCTGGCTCGCCGTTGACTGTGTCATTTCGAAAGAAGTCACCATCTTGTCGTTTAGATTTTTTGTATAAAATCTTGTTGGTTTTGTATAGAATGAATGATTACACCTCTATTCATATGGAAATTAACAATTAGTTAGAACTATTAGATAGATGGAGAATAGGGTCCCTGCGAAAAAATGGGGTCCTGTGGAGAATGGAGATGGAGAACAATATTCTCTCATGACAAAAAACGAGGACGGAAAATAAATCTGGAGGTGAAGATGAGGATTGAGGAGTAAGGAGGTATTTTCCGCCCCCGCCTACTCCATTGACATTCCTAGTTTGGAATAGAAAAAAAATATGATTATTTTATATTTAATTTAATATGAAATATCAGTTAGATAATTAGATTAATGACTATATACGAAAAATATTGAAAAAGTAATAGATGTTTTGATGGTCTAGTACAGAAAAATCTAGAATTAGATCTAAGATTTTATTTTGGAACATTTCTCATATAGAGATTTTTAGTATATTAACTGATAATGAATAAAGAATTTTTTTATTCCGTTTAATTTATATTTAATTTCTTCTGAATTTTTATAATTACGCATTTGTGTCTATATTTTTTTTCTTAAATTATATGTGTTGGTATACTATAAAAGCACTTGTTCACCAAATATTTTTGTTTTCGGCTTTCACTAATAGTAAATTGAGTTAAATAGTTTCATAAGAAATAAACTTTTAAGTCAAATTAATTGCTCAATAGACTAAATGGAATAAAATGAAAAAATTAGTACCTAATAAGCTAATATAATCAGTCAATATTTAAAATTTTGTGAATGCTATATGATCCGTTACCCAAATTTTGTCCCACAAATAACAATTTTGGAACCCAGTATAGCTAACAAAGATAACGCCTCTGAGTTAACTGCTCCACTCAAGCTACCACTATCCCAATAAACTCGGATAGCAGTCGGCATGGACTCCGTCAAACCAATAACAAACTTGATACGAATAACAGAATAAGCAACAAACAATCAAATATATATACTAGCACGTAACTAGTAAAAAGGTACGCTATTCACTCTAATCTTATTCTGAACTCTCTCACACTCATACTCACTTGAGCGTTGGAGTCCCTTTTCAGGTACCCAACGCCGCCTCTCCAGAAGAAGACGACGTTCCACTTCCCCCGCTCCAAGGAAAGCCAGTTCGAGCACTAGCAGACCGAGTTATACCTCGGAGCTCACTTTCACACAGGAATATTTAGCGCCCACCGTGCGGCCCGAAATTAATCTAACCCACCTTTTCTTTATTTTGTATATCTCTCTATTTCCTTTTGTAGGACATAAGAGATGGCAGACGAGCACAGTCACGCTCCCTCCATCAATCAGGCGGAGATTTTGGCAATCAATGAGGCCCTCAGGACCGAGAATCAAAGAATGGCTGAGCTTCTGCGACAGATGGGGCACGACCGAAGTAAAGGAGAACACAAAAGTGCCGAAAACAAGGACAATGATGATGAGCACAGCTCAGAAACCAAACACACCATCCCCAAAACCACCAAAACGAATACCAAAAAAAAAAAACCAACCCCTTCGCCAAAGAAGTCATGAGTTTCGAAATGCCCCAAAATTTCACCCTACCATCAACCTTAAAACCTTACAATGGAATAGGAGATCCCAATGTCCACGTCACCAAATTCTAGGCTATGATGTTCATGAATAAGGACTCCGACCCGATCTTATGCCGCACTTTCCCAACTTTCCTAGATGGAGTTGCCCTGATTTGGTTTTCCAACCTCTCTGAAGGATCCATTTCTAACTTCGACGAACTAGCAGACCAGTTCGTCAACCACTTCGCCGCATCCAAAATATACGTCCATAACTCTGATTACCTAAGTACCATCAAACAGGGACCGAACGAAAGCCTAAAAGACTACATGACCAGGTTTGCCGAAGTAACCAACGAAATACCTAATCTAAACCCCGAAGTCCATCTCCATGCCATGAAGAGCGGCCTCCGACCAGGGAAATTCCAAGAATCCATAGTCATTGCAAAACCGAAAACCCTGGCCAAGTTCCGCAAAAAAGCAACTACCCAGATCCAGGTGGAAGAATTTCGGGCATTACGAAGAGCAGATAAACCTACCCTAAGCAGAGATGAGGAAAGGCAAAACAGACAATCAAACAACAGAATGGATACGAGAACGTTCAGGCTAACACCCAAATTCGACAACTACACCCCTTCAATGCAAAAAGGGAGGACATCATAAAGGATATATTGCACTCAAAACTTATCAAACCCCCAAACAGGGCCGGTACATATCAAGACCATCGCCATGTGGACAGATCAAAGTATTGTGCCTTCTACCAGAAGTACGGCCACACCACCGACCACTGCGTAATAGCCAAGGACGTCCTCGAAAAGCTCGCCCGCCAAGGACTACTGGACAAATATATTGACAGCCAAGGAAGGAAGCGAAGCACAGATGATCTCGGCCAACAATCCAAACCGACCGACAACTCCCGAGATAAAGGGAAAAAGGTAGATAACGATATCAATCCACCGCGCAGAATAATAAACTGCATTTCTGGTGGTTTTGCAGGTGGCGGATGTACAAATTCGACACGAAAAAGGTCGTACCGAGCTATGATGACGATGACAGAATCCACCACATCCCAACCGGTCGATAAGGACAGATTGGAAATCTCATTCATCCCCAAAGACTATAAAGCAAATGATCGAAACTAGGTGTGCACATGACCCGGTCCGGCCCGAAGGTCCGGTCCGGTCCCGAACACTTTAGGGGCAAATTTGGTGTGATTTCATCGGGTTTAGGGTCGGGTAAGGGTCTCAAAAATAGACCCGATCATTATTTCGGGTCGGGTCCGGGCCATAGCTCGGGTCACCCGAAGTCAACCCGGTGGTTCGGTCATCATACACAATTAATATTTTGTGTTATTAGTGATGGATCATGACTATTCTTATGTGGAATTTAAGTATTGTAAACCTTAATATTTTGTGTTATTAGTCATTATAAGACTATAAGTTAATGTTTTATGTTTAGAATGCATAAGACTTTAGACTAATACATAATATTGTGTTATTTGTATTGATTTAAATATTTGGTATTATTATACAATATTAGTATTGATTGTGGTTATGCTTTAGTATTGATTGTGGTTATGCTTTAATTTTGAAAAAGGGTTGGTTCTTGTTATATTTTTCTAAGTGAATTTTACCATGTTAAATAATGGTTGGAGTCTTGGAAATTTGGATATTTTTACATGCTAGTTTACAAGAAGGTATCAACGTAATGTAATGTTAACGGCCCGGTTTTCACCCAGTATAATTGTGGTCCGAAAGTGTATTGATTTCATCGGGTCTAGGGCCGGGTTCGGGTCTAATAAATAGACCCGGTGTATATTTCGGGCTGGGTCTGGGTCACATTAAACCTGGCTTCACCCGGCCCATGTGCACCCCTAATCACAGCACAAGTCGGGGAACCATTAGTAAAGAAGATCCTGATGGACCCAGGAAGCAGCGCCGATGTACTTTTCTACTCAACTTTCCAAAAGATGAAACTCAGCGACAAGAATCTCCAACCATCTTCCGGAGAACTGGTAGGTTTCTCATGTGAGCGTGTCTCCATCGGAGGTTATATTTGGTTACAAACCACCTTTGGGGAATATCCCAACAGTAAGACAATAGATATACAGTATCTTGTTGTAGACTGCAGAAGTCCATATAACATCTTTTTAGGCAGACCATCCTTGAACGCATTCAATGCTATTGTTTCTACTATGCATTTGTATGTTAAGTTTCTTTCACAGGACAACAAAGTCATCACTATCCATGGAGACCAGAAAGAGGTCAGACAGTGCTATAACGCCAGTTTGAAAGACGAACTGCCAAAACAATCCGAACAGCAATACGTTCAAGCAGTATATAACTCGGATCAACTGCCTGCCCTGGCCGACCTGGACCCCAGAACCAACCATCAAGAGCGGCCAATGCCAACAGACGATCTAACCAAGATCCAATTAACCAAGAACGATGACTCCAAGTATACATACCTCGGCAACGCACTTAAGGAAGAAGAACGGGACCAGCTAACCGAGCTATTGAGACGCAATGTTGACCTATTTGCATGGACCCCGACAGACATGCCAGGAATAGATCCTAACGTCATTTGTCATAAGTTGGCCATCAATCCAACAGTCTGACCTATAGCCCAAAAGAAACGACACCTCGGCACTAACAAGAGAGCAGCCTCCTTGGAAGAGACTCAAAAACTACTCAACGCCGGCTTCATCAAAGAACTCAGATATTCCACTTGGTTAGCCAATGTGGTAATGGTAAAAAAGAACAACGGTAAGTGGAGGATGTGTGTGGACTATACAGACCTTAACAAGGCCTGTCCAAAGGACGCATACCCCCTCTCGTGCATTGATAAACTTGTTGATAATTCTTCTGGTTTCCAATGCTTAAGTTTCATGGATGCCTATTATGGCTATAATCAAATCCTTATGCATAAAGCTGACCAGGATAAAACTGCCTTTATTACTGACAATGAAAATTTCTGTTATAAGGTTATGCCATTTGGGCTAAAAAATGCAGGTGCTACCTACCAACGACTCATGGAAAAAATTTTCACAAGCCAAATCGGACGAAACATAGAAGTCTTTGTCGATGATATGGTGGCAAAATCAACACAAACGGCAAACCATGTTAAAGACCTAACAAAGATATTCCAACAACTCCGAAGGTACAATATGAAGCTTAATCTTGAAAAATGTGCTTTCGGAGTACAAAGCGGCAAATTCCTCGGCTTCATGCTCACTTGCCAAGGTATTGAAGCAAATCCAGAAAAGTGCCAGGCAATCTTAAACATGCGAAGTCCAAAGACAGTCAAGGAGGTCCAACAACTAACCGGCCGACTCGCAGCCTTAGCCAGGTTTCTGCCTCGAGTAGCCCACAGATCACACCATTTTTTCAAAAATCTACGGAAACAAGAGGAGTTTCACTGGACCGAGGAATGCGAAACAGCTTTCACCGAGCTAAAGGCCATACTTCCCCTGAAACCATGCAGAGCCCTCTGACTATCAGCAAAACGCTTCACCTGTTCTAAATCGACGACTTTCTCACCAAGGACATCCTCGGTCCCATCAGTTTCTTTCTCTTTCTTCTCCACCTTTTTCCTCTTGCAGTTAACCTTCTTCACCGGGGAACCCTGGTTCACCTCGGCCCCCACTTCAACAGCAACCTGACTACTTGAGCCCTGCCTCTCAACATTCTTCGACCGAAAGAGTGCACGCAAACTCGTAGAGGTAACCTTAGGTGCCTTTTCCACTGCAACAATACAAAAAATCAAGAAACCAGGAAACAACAAAATAACAACACAGACAAGAAAACAAACAATTATTTACGTATATACTCAGACAAAGCATCCCTATCAAACTCAAGATCAAGCATATCCACAACAGAGAGCAGAGAAGAGGACGATACATGATTCACTAAAAACTCAACGAACATCTCATTTTCATACTCCATCACCTCCATACCTAGAATCTGCCTAGGCCTCGGAACCCAGAACAAGGGAAATTTGTCTAACAAGCAGTGATCAATATACCAGGGAAAGTCATTTTCAACCACACCAATTTTCAAAAACAAGGATTTGAAACCCTTATATGAGGAACGATAGAGGCTAAAAATTGCCCGTCCGGGAGCACTAGCAAGATTTAACCAACACCCCCTCTTTACACCTTTGCATTGAAACAGAGCAAAAAACACTTCCAAGGATGGTTCCATCTCCAAAATGCCCATCAAAATCTCAAAAGCCCTAACAAACGCCCAGGAGTTTGGGTGCAATTGTGATGGAGCACACTTCAACTGCATTAAAACTCCACACTCAAACTCAGAAAATGGAAACCTAACCCCTAACTCCACAAACACAGCACTATACATATAAAAGTATTCAAAACCCTCCCCCGATGAAAAACCCGATCACCGGCACTGCATGGCATAAACCTAAGGTTTATTTCACTACCCTCCCTTACCCAGGACGACGGAGAACCTAACTGAGACACGCTAAACTCATTATCAAAACTCGAAGCCCAACCCTTCACTGAGTCCGCAACCCACCCGTATGGATTCGCAGGATCGCAAACAAAAACCTCTTCCACAATTTTATCAACAGTTTCGACAAGCTCCTTTTTTCTCTTACCCTTAACCCTCTTATCAACCATTACACCATTTCCCTTATCCATCAGTAAGTTCAGGACAGAATTCGAAGAAGAGAAACGTAAACGAAAAGCAAACAGTAACTAACCTTTTTTGCTCATTCCGAAAACCACGCAGAGAAGACATAGATGAAAACTAGCAAGCCAAAAGTCCAAAAATTTTACCAGCCTACTAAGCCACACCTCCAGATAAAAAATCCAAACCCCAAACAAATTCCAACCATTGATCACGATTACCAACTCCAATACCAACGGCCATGATACGTAACCTTTCCCATTCCCAACACACAATTATAACGCACGTCCCCCAACAATCCCTCTCCTGTAAAAATTAATCAATTTACCGCCCAAAATTTCAATCTTACCAAGTTTTTCAAAAAACCTCATGCGAGCAAACAAGTCGACCTTGGAGGCTACCACTATACTCGGTTCCGAGCTATAAGTAAGCTCGACCTGTTATAGCTCAGCCTCAAAAAACAGGTCAAGATTGGGGGCTATGATCCGTTACCCAAACCCTGACCCACAAATAACAATCTCGGAACCCAATATAGCTAACAAAGATAACACCTCTGAGTTAACCGCTCCACTTAAGCTACCACTATCCCAATAAACTCGGATAGCAGTCAGCATGGACTTCGTCAAACCAATAACAAACTTGATACGAATAACAGAATAAGCAACAAACAATCAAATATATATACTAGCACGTAACTAGTAAAAAGGTACGCTATTCACTCCAATCTTATTCTGAACTCTCTCACACTCATACTCACTTGAGCGTTGGAGTCCCTTTTCAGGTACCCAACGTCGCCTCTCCAAAAGAAGACAACGTTCCGCTTCCCCCGCTCCAAGAAAAGCCAGTTCGAGCGCTAGCAGACCGAATTATACCTCGGAGCTCACTTTCGCACAGGAACACTATAAATTTTCAGTAGACGTGTAGCATGCAAAAGCTTGCAACGAGTTGGGATTTTGAAAGCTGCTTTTAAAAGTATTATTCTTATAGCCGATCAATTTTGTCTTTTATGTTTACTAGGTCGGTAGTATTGCAATTTATAGTATATTTAATTTAATTTGCATTTCTATTTTCTTTCTTTATTTTTAATATTTTTTTATTTTTTAAATTTTATAACGCATTCTACCTTAAAAAATTTTTAGTCAAGTTTATTGTTTAATATACAATTGGCCAATCCGAGACTTGGAGAAATTCATCAAGTTTTCAGGTTATTTTTGGTTCCTGAAGAATCAAGTTTATGGCCTTTAATTTGTTGACATACTCATCATTTTCACGTGCTAGCCTTTGTGCTACATGTATAATCTCTTGAGGATCGTGCTCACTTGTACCTGATCTGAACACACGTTGGGATTTCTCTTTCAATTAAGGAATATAATAATTTTTTTTACTAACACAAAGTAAACAGGAAACAAACGCCAACGTACGCCTGCCATATCTTCGGGGTGTAAAATAATCTAGAATCCAATATATCATTTCATGGAGAGAGGTTAATAACTATAAATGGAAAGGGCCATAAAGATACCTAGATATACGATGATGGCGTACAAAACCACCCAACAAGTAAACATATATGTTATAACTGAATTTATAAACGTGGTGTCATTCTCTTGTATGCAGGGATTAAAATAGTAAAATATATTTGATCATATTTAATCTATAACTATTAATTTATTATCATATAAAATAATGTTGCTACATGTGTATAACCAGAAAATAACTAATAATGGATAAAACATCAAAAGCATATTCCAAGATATTCACGCCGGAAGAGAGGAGGTAGGAGATTGATGTGAAAACTCATGCTCTGAGTGTAGAATTTGTGAAGGTGAGTGAAAAGAATTGAGAGAGAGTATTTAGAACATACAGAATAAAAAATGAGAAAATAAAATTAATGTGAATCATGTCCAATTCAATTGGACAATGGAGTTTATATACATAACTAAAAATGTAACTAACTTTTAACTATAGCTAATAAATTCAGATTAATATCTAACTCTAGTTAAGTTATTCAGTACTTAAATAGCAGTTACAACATAACTGTTTCTGTATATGTACATCAGTGAATTATGTAGTGTATTATTCTATCTCTTCTATTGCTGGTGAATGAGTTCTATTGTCCACAATTGAAATGAGAGTTACTACTGCAAAGTTGTTGCAGCAAAAGTTTGAGTCGCCCCAATCTCCGAACGAAGTAGATAAGGATGAGAGAGGGTGGATTCATCTTTATGGTCTGGTCACAGATTAAGAGGAGACATAGGAATTCAAAGAACGGGTCTACTACTGAGAGGAGGAAATGGGTGGAATCTTACTGGAGTGCGATGAGTGTGGAAATGAAGAAAGAGTTGCTTAGGGTTAGGATTTCGGATCTTAGGTCGCACTTTGGGTCTTATTGTCCAGCGTGGCAAAAAGATGGCTACATCAGCATTACGGTAGTTGATTCAGCGCTGAAAATGACAAAGGGACTATTATGGTGTCCGAAGCTCTATCTGGAGGATCATTATAGGGAGATTTGGATCTCGGAGAGCATTTCAGGTAATTGCGTGAATCTCAAGGACCATTATAAAAATTTGCTCGCTATATGCTTCTAATCTACTTCCTCAACTTGAAGACTCCGCCGCCTCCCACTGCTGCTTTCTGCTCATCGTAATGGAGAATGAAGAATTGCGCCATGCCATTCGCTGCCGTAGCATGTCTCGCTGCCGCTTGTTGAACGACTCTCGTTGATCCCCCTGTTACGCGCTCGATAGTCCTATTTTCTAGGAGTGGCAATGGGGTGGGTTTTTGCCCTACTTGACCCCGGCCTACAATAATCCGTATAAAACCCGCCCTGCTCT
>NC_029789.2:14420517-14461740 GCF_000816755.2 Arachis ipaensis | reverse complement strand
AAACATAAATTAAAGTAAAAAATTAAATATGATACAATATTATTAATCATTTTACTAATTATTTTATATATATACAATTCCGCTAAGTAACCAACAAGGGGTCTAGCCAACTCCTGCCAACTCCCATTGGACGAGATCCCCCAATTACCCTCATTTACCCTAATTACATTTTACATATCCCAATTTACCTTAATTACATTACCACCACCATTCTTCGCTTCTCCATCTCTATCCCGTCGCTCAAACTGCAGCAAACAGCGGCGCGTTGTCATCTTCGTCTCCCAACTAGACAATGGCACCACCTCATTTGAGGACGCCATCGTGGTCAACAATGCTTCTCATCCCTTCCGCCATTGGTTTGGACTTGGGTCAACCTTGCCGGCGCAGACTCATCATCTTTCTAAGCTTGCAACGTTGTGAACACCCACCTCCAAGCTTCGACTGGCTGCATCCGCCACTGCCTCCACGCAACGCTGCCACATCTACTCCTCCACCGTTGCACACTGCTACTCGTCATTCACCCCATTGGTCTCCAACAGGTTAGTATATGGTTAGAGTTTTATTAAAGAGAGGATGTATCTGATCTTTTCTAGGGTTCAGATACTAGGATTGGTGTTCATATGAAATGTTCTTTGATTTTTCTGAATTATTGGATGTTTTTGTTAAGTAATTTTAGACGTTTGAGTGTATGATTTGAACTTAATTTTTTATGTTATTGGTTCTGTGTGCTTTGCTGGATTTGTCTTGTATACGCTACCAAATGTTCTTCTTTGTGGATTGGGAGTTTCAAAAAAAAAAGTTAGTTATAAATAAGTTTATTTCTTTTCAAATTGAACTTGGGTTCGAAAATTGAAGATGAGCGGTGGAGTGAGCAGGGAAGAGACTTTGACGGTGAAACACGGTGAGGCAGCCGATAATGTCGACGGAAGAGATAAGGGGGAGAGCGGGGGAGGGATTGCATCAGGGGAAAATGAGGATCATATTTCGGGAGGGGTTTCAAAGCCTTTGAAGGTTTCTTTCAGGGACAAAGTTGTGGGTTCCAAGATTGCTAAAGCTTTTTCACTTGTTGAAATTTTATCGGGAGATAACATTGCGGTAGTTTCTAGGAAGCAAGGAGATCTCTTGCCACCGAGTGTCACGTTTACCCAAGAAGCTAAGAATTACTTGGCAGAACCTTATAAGGATGCTATAGTGATTAAGGTGCTAGGTAAACATTATAGCTACACTGCATTGTCTCATAAACTCCGAATGGTGTGGAGGATTAAGAGAGGTTTTGATTTATATGACATGGGATTTGACTACTTTCTTGTGAAGTTTGATATAGCTGAGGAGTGAGAAAAGGTTTTGTTAGGAGGTCCATGGATGATCGAGGGAAATTATGTGGTTGTGAAACCTTAGGATCAAGAGTTTAGATCAAGTGAAAACTGTTTTGGAGCAACTTTAGTGTGGATTAGAATTTCCGGATTACCAATTTGGTGCTACCTGCAATGCTCCGTATTGCGGCTGTAGTTGGCATTCCCGTCAAGGTTGATTTGGCAACAAAATTAGCTGAAAGAGGACGATATGCTCGAGCCTGTGTTCAGATAGATTTAGGATTGCCAGTGACTAAGAAGATTCTTGTTGAAGGTGTTAAATATGAGGTTGAATATGAAAGTCTTCACCTTATTTGTGGCTCCTGTCTCAAGTTTGGTCATGATATGAAGGTGTGCAAGACTGACAGCAATGCGGGAGGAGGAACTAATGCCAAGGTGGTCAGTGATGTAGCAAAGCAGCCAGAAAGCTCAAATTCAAAAAATCCAGTACATGTGGAAAAGGCAAGTTTTCATTTTGGCAAGAATCTTGGAGATGAGACTGTAAATGTTACTGTCCCGGATTTGGTGGAGAGTGATTTGCATGCTGTTCATGTAGACCATGCACAACATGAGAATTTGGAAGGCTGGACTCAAGTGATTAGGAAAGGAAAGTATAAAATGGGTCAAAAACCTTTTCCTAGCACCCATCAGGTCCAACCAAAAGTAAAGAAGACTCCTAACAAGGCTACCAATACTTGGACAAGGCCTAATCACCAACGTACAACACATGATACTGGATCCAAAGTAAAATTAAGCAGGGGCATCAATATTGGAAAACCGGTTAGTGTGGCTTCTTCGGGGACCCAGCACAATGTTCATTATCAGCAGCAAGGTGAGACAACAAATGGCACTGTGCGAAAGCGTCCTCACCCAAACTCTTTGCAGAATTCACCAGTAGATAAGGATGGAGCATCGACGGCAGGTATGGTGCAAGTTTCGACGGAGAAAATTGGGCTGCAACTTGAGAGTCCATTAAAGGTAGGATAGTCGAAGACAGGGACATCATGTTGAGTCTCAGGTTTGTTATTGGAGCTCCCTTTTTACTGTTTTTATGGATAGTTTCAATATCATAGCCTGGAATGTGAGGGGTGCGTCTAACAAGATGGCCCGTGTGCATTGCAAAAATTTGGTGAGAATATATAAACCATCTTTCTTCTTTCTCTTTAAGACACATACCATGTTTAATAATTTGAAGAATTTTTGGGATAAGTTGGATTTTCATTGTGTTGGTATTGAGGAAGCAGTAGGACACAGGGGTGGCATTTGGTTTCTATCTTCTATTGCTAATGCTTCTTGTGTGGTTATTGATCAAATTGACCAATGTATCACAGTGAAAGTGAGTGTGGGTAACTTAGTTTGGCTTTGTAGTGCAGTATATGGGAATCCTCAATTCGAAAAAAGATGTATGCTTTGGGATCATTTGCGTTCTATTAATTCAGGCCATAATAGACCGTGGATGGCCGTTGGTGATTTTAATGAGATTGTGGCACCAGATGAGAGTACATGTGCTTATTTTTCTTCTCACAGAGCTAGTCTATTAGCTACTACTCTAGATGACTGTGAGCTCTTTGATCTCAAAGTGACTGGTAGGAGATATACTTGGTATAGAGCAGTTCAGGCTGGCAGGAACTTGGCTAAAGGGTTGGAAAGAGCTCTAGTTAATGAGGCGTGGATGACAATGTTTCCTGAGGGTTATTCTGAAATTCTTAGCAGGCTTCATTCTGATCATTGTCCTATTTTAGTTCGTTGTCATGGTAGCCCCAGAGTGAAAGGTTCTTGTCCTTCTAGGTTCCAAGCTGCATGGACAACACATCCTTCTTATAAACATGTTATTAGTAAGGCTTAGAATCAAGAGTTTGGAGGCGTTACTGAAAGGCTTAAGATGGTTCAACAGGCTTCTTTGGACTTCAACTCAAAGATTTTTGGAAATATTTTTATGCGAAAAAATAAGTTGGAATATCAGATTGATCAGATTCAACGACGTTTGGAGGTTACTGATGTGTTATCTCTAAGAATTAAAGAAGCTGAATTGAGGGAAGATTACAATAGGCTTTTATTGCAAGAGGAACTTTTTTAGTACCAGAAATCTAGAGAGCAGTGGGTCAAGTATGGGGATAGAAACACTAAATTCTTTCATCTTCAGACTTTGGTGCGTAGAAACCATAATATAGTACATGGATTATATGTTAGAGATGGGTCTTGGTCTACTGATCCAGATATTCTCCAGGAAGAAGCCCTCTCTTTTTACAAGAATCTCTTTGGTATAACGGAAGAGGTTGAGGTTGATTGTTTAGGGGATGTTCCGATGCCCACTCTAAGCACTGAGGCTTGTGCTAGGTTAATTGACCCTGTCTCTTTTGCGGAAGTCAAGTCAGCAGTATTCAGTATGAGCCCTTCTAAGGCTCCTGGTCCAGATGGCTTTCAAGCTTATTTTTTTAAAGAATATTGGGAGATAGTAGGCACTGAGATTTGGAATATTGTCCGGAGCACTTTTTTGGGAGAGTTCTAAAATCCTAGCATCATGGAAACTCTGATTGTGCTTATTCCTAAAATTGATAACCCTACCTTTATGAAGGATTTCAGGCCTATTAGCTTGTGTAATGTTGTTTATAAAATTATCACCAAAGTATTGACTAACCGACTTCGGCCTTTTCTTCCAGATATTGTTAGTCCTTTACAAGGAGGTTTTATTCCGGGTCGTGGTGCTCCTGATAATATTATTGTAGCCCAAAAAATTCTGAATTTCATGAAGCACACAAAATCCAAGAAAGGTACTCTTGCTTTTAAAATTGATCTTGAAAAAGCTTATGATAGGGTGGATTGGAGATTTTTGGAGAGTACTCTCATTGCTTTTGGTTTTCCTATCATCACTGTTAATTTGATTATGAATTGTGTCCATGCATCATCTCTTTCTATTATGTGGAATGGGAATAGATTGGATAGTTTTGCTCCTAGAAGGGGGCTTAGACAAGGCGATCCAATGTCTCCTTACTTATTTGTACTTTGTACGGAAAGACTTGCTTGCTATATATCTCATAAGGTGGTCGAGGGTGTGTGGAAACCATTTTCTGTCACTAGGGGTGACCCAAAATTTTCTCATTTGATGTTTGCAGATGATCTCTTACTCTTCTGTCAGGCTACAAAGAGTCAGGTCCAAATGGTCATGCATTCTCTTAACATTTTTTGCAAGGCATCTGACATGAAAGTGAATCTTGAAAAGTCTAAAGCTTTTTATTCTAAAAATGTGACTGCTCGTAGAAGAGATATTTTTACTAATGTTTCTTCAATACATTTTGCTTTGGACTTAGGAAGATATCTTGGAGTTAACCTTAATCATTCCCGTACCAGTAGGGCTTCTTTTTATTCGGTGATTGAAAAAGTGAGGGAAATATTGGCTAATTGGAAAGGAAGGCTTCTAAATAAAGCAGGGAGACTTTGCCTGATCAATTCTGTTGCAGCATCCATTCCTGTCTATCATATGCAGGTATCTTTTTTTCCAAATTGGGTTTGAGATAAATTGTCTTCTATGATGAGACAGTTCCTTTAGAAGGGTCAAGTTGATGGTAGAGGTCTTTCTCTTGTTAATTGGAGGACCGTGATCACTCCAAAGAAATTTGGTGGCCTAGGTGTTAGAGATCCTGCGTGTGTTAATATATCTTTACTTGGTAAATTGGTGTGGCAACTTTTTCATTTTCAAGACAAGCCTTGGGTTGCTCTATTGAGGGCGAAGTATCTGAGGAATGGGGGAGTTTTAGATGGCCCTGTCCCTTGCAATGCTTCTCATGTTTGGAAGAGTATCTCAAAGGCTTTTGGTGCTCTTAAGGATGCCTTCTCTTGGTGCGTTGGGTCACTTGATCAATCTTTTTGGTTTGACAATTGGAGTATTGAGGGTCCAATTACTCAAGATGTTACTTTTGTACATATATCTGACTCGTTTGGAAAGATGGTCAATGGAATCTCCATGATATTTTCTCTATCATTCCAGAAGATGTCAAACAGCGTTTGAATGCTTATAATCCGGATTTGAATGCCGGAGAGAGTTCGAGTTGGTCGTGGGGTGTGACATCTTCTAGACTATACTCAGCTAGGAGTGGGTACAGTTGGCTAGCCAAAAGAAAGTTTGACTGGAATGAGCATGATAATTGGTTGTGGGTATGGCGACTGCATATTCCTGAGAAGTACAAGTTCTTGATTTGGCTCAGTCTTCATAATGCTATTCCTACGACAGAGTTTTGTTTGAGTCGTGGTTTAGCTTTATCTAGTACCTGTCATCGGTATCAGAATGGTTCTGAATCCATTTTTCATTGTCTTCGGGAGTGCCCTAGTGCCAAGGAGGTCTGGAACCTTTTAGGCTTGTATTCAGATAACTCGAATTTACATGATTGGCTCTACAGAGGTGCAAGGAATGGAGATATTTTTCTTTTCTTTTCGAGCATCTGGTGGATTTGGAGAAGCAGGAATCATGACTTATTTAATATAGATGATTCATGGAGTGCTAGTAAAGTGGTGAGTTTGATTCGTAATTCAGTAAGGGAGTTTCACACTATTTTTGCTATGCATCAATCTCTGTCTCCTCCTTCACTTTGTTTGCATTGGGTTCCACCTCCAGTTCATTCTGTTAAATTGAATTGTGATGCTAGTTGGTTTGCTCCTTTTGGCTATGCTGGTTTTGGTTGTATCATTCGCAATCCTGATGGATGTTGGTTGAAAGGTTGCATTGGGAAAGTCGAAGTGTGCAGTGTTCTTTTTGCTGAATTGTATGTAATTTGGAGAGGTTTATTTCTTTCTTGGGAGAGTGGATTTCATGAGGTTATTTGTGAAACAGACTATTTAGAAGCTCTTTTCTTGGTAAACCAAAGAATGCTTGGTAAGGATATTCCGGAATGGGATTTGGCAAAGCATATACAGGAGGTTATGAATTGGAATTGGAGAGTCTCTATTCTTTTAATTCAGAGGACTGCAAATAGTGTTGCAGACTGTATGGCTAAAGCAGTTGCTTCTGTCGTGGACATTCACTCGAATTGGAGCCAACCATGGAGTGAGCTTCAACATCTAATAGATTTAGATATGACCCTAGCCAATTAATTTGGTTTTGTCTCTTTTTTTTTTCTTTTCTATTTAGTCACCAAAAAAAAAATTGAACTTGGGTTTGAATGTGGTCATTTAAAATTGTAGCATCAAAAAGTGATTTTTTAGACAGATTTATTGGAGTTTTGACTCAATCTATTGGTAACTATGAGATGATTATCTAGTTGGACAATTGTATGGTTCTTTCATTAGAGATTGGATATTTTTTTATTATAGATTGAATGATTTTTTCAGTTATATGATAAATCTCTCCCATTCAAAAAGTTTATATTATTGGTCTTTTGTTTGATTTGCTGAATTCTACTTGCACATGCTACATTAGTTTCTTTTTTACGTGGTTTGAGAGTTAAGAAAAAATTAGATTAAATATAGTTTAATTTTATTTGAATTGAAATTGGTATTGAGTTAAATTATTTAAACATGATGCACAAGTGAAATTTTTCTATATATCATGTGAAATCAGGGACTAATGAAAAACCATGAATTTTTCTAAGGATACATATGATTATATAGTTTAAGATGCTCTTCTTGCATTTGTTACAAAAGCATTGAAAAATTCATGATTATATCCTAACATCTAGTTTGGTTTTCTGATTTTATTTGATGTGCTTTTCTTTTTGGTTCAAGGATTCTTTTTACTGGATGTTTTTGATAGTTTTTCGGATTTATATTTTGTTAAAAAAAATTGTTTGACTTATGTGAGTGAATTAATAATAACTAATTTAGTGAAATCAATGAATGAATAAAAAAAAAAAACTAGAAAGAAAGTTTTGGTTGTTTATATTAGATTTTCATGTTAAATGCTTTTACAACTAGAAGCTTTAACTGATTTTTTGAATGTTTTTGAATAATTTTTTATTGATTTTTTTGGATGTTTCTTTTAGAATAAATGTTAGGTGTTGATTACTCTATCTATGGAGACCACTAGCAATAAGTAAACTGAAGAAACAATGTACAACTGCAGAAGTAGCTCTTCTCACAATCTACAGTAATAGCTCATGCTTGAATGAGAAAACTTAACTCTTAATTTGTAACTTGCTTGATCTGTGGAAAATTTTAATAAGAATCTCCTCCTAATTGTGTAATAGAGTTAATAGCTTTTTTTTCCTAATAAATTAAATATCTGATTTCACAACTATTCGAATCTTACATACCATTTATTTTAGTCTTTTCTATGAAACTAAATGTTTTTTTTATTGGAATTCATGATTTCATGTGCATATTGGGTATGTTAAATATCCTTTGAAATATGCAGCGTAATGAATTATTTACATATTTTTTTTAAACACAAAGTAGGAGCTATTTTATTTTTTGTTTATTTACACACTTTTTCAAAGTGTTATACGAAAAAAAAAATACTAATTATTGATTAGATAATTCTACAAGAGAATAAGAGATACCTTTTAACAAATTACAAACCTATAAACAAGAATTAGAATTTTGAAAACCTACTATATACATAAATAATATACTTTCAAGATGCAGCATTTGAAGTCTCTGCATACACTAAAAATAAGTTGACACTTTCCAAAAATTCCATTACTTCCCGTGACTATTTGTTGGATTTTTTATTTAAATTAAATAAATATATAAATTACCAAAATGTATAAATGATGAGATATTTATAAAAATGTATTATGGGACACATCTTGGATGCTGAGGAGTTAACCCAAAATTGATTATATCTCGAGATCTGAGACCTCGTGCTGTTATTGGGCGACACTGAGACATAACCTAAGTGCACCCGAGATATGTGTTAGGGGAGAGATCGGGTACTGAGTACCTGAGATATGCGAAAAATCAGAATGGGGTCTCAATACCCGAAATAAACACAATTTCAGCATCCAAGATATAGTCAAGGCTGTAATTTAGGTCTCAACACATGAGATATGTGTATTCTAGTTTAGGTGTCTCTACACCCAAGATATGTTGGAGAATAACTCTATCTATAGAGCCCATCCCACAACCACCCCTCACAATTCACAAACCAATCTTTTTTTCTCTTCTTTCTGTTTTGGTCTAATGGAGAATAATCAATTTTTTGTTGTTGTGGTTTATCCCAATGAGATAGTCAAACATGGTGATGAAAGAGTAATTTTTAAGTCTGATAAGACTGTCATGTTGTGCACTAATCAGATTGATACCTTACATGCACTAAAGACGGTTATGCTGAGCAATATGGGGGAATAGGTACCAAGGAAGTTGGGCAGGTTGCATATAGATTTTTGCATGCGCTTCCGAATGGTGGATTTACCAACCGGTTATTTTGGATTGAAAAGGATCAGTATGTCAGAGTAATGTTCGACGTACATGCACGGCTAATGCCACAATATGTAATGGAGTTGTATGCTGCGGTCTGTGACTTGGTTGTTGGTGGTGGACTATCTCGTTCGAGTCCTGAAGTTGTCCCGCTCGAGGCCACACTGATCCACTACTCCTAGCCTCATGATAGTACTAACGAGAACGACAGTGAGGGAGATTCAACTTATGTTGCTGGGTCCGGGTCTTCTAACGATATAGCTTCTGTTGATGAGTATGTGCCAGAGACTCCCACCGATGTTGGTAGGTTTCTTTTGCCTCTCCTTTTGGCCATTCTTCGATTGTCGGATGTTCCTAGTCATTATCAGACTTTGAATTTGGACCAAATGTAGCCGGACGATCTCTTGAATGCCAGTGACGGGGATGATTACAATACGGATGGTGGGGTAGAATTCCAAGTTGGCTATAGGTTCAGAAATCGTAAAGCAGTTCTAATGACAGTGAAGAAATACAGTATTCGATGGAATGCAAAGTACAAAGTTTTGGAGTCTGATAGGCTTAAATACCACTGTCATTGCAAGCAATTTACCAATGGTTGTCCATGGAGTCTTCGTGTGGCACTACGCTAGAACTTGAATTACTGGTAGCAGACTTGTTCGTGAACAGAACCCTCCCAATAAGCATCATCAAGTAGCACCGGGTGTACTGACAGAGTGTATCCAGAGCTGTCCTTGCTGGAATGTGTGCAACCCTGTCCCTCAGCCAGGTCATCCTCACCCCAAAAACTTGCTTCCCTCCCTCTGGCTGTGGAGGTGGCTTGGCGCCAAGTAAATTCTCAGTCCACTCCCACGTGGAGGGTCCATGCCATTGCTGAAAGTCTCAGGTACAACTCCCGATCGGCTCTCCATCAGTGCGCTTACCAATGTGGTAGGCAACATCCTGGAGCATATGCTGACCTCACCCCATGGAAGGTGGAACGTGTGGGTTTCGAGCCTCCACCGCTCGATAAATACAGAGATCAAAGAATTGTCAAATATGAAATCTCTCAACTCTACTGCATGCCCAAATCCAGCTTCCCTTATATAAGGCAATAGGATGTCCAGCGAGGGGAGCTCAGGATCACACGGCATAGTAACAGTAATCGTGGTTTGTACAATTCCCATAACATTTACTCTCGCATATTAATTCTATTTAAACCATTAATTGTGTTTAACCATTACTAAAAATTATAAACCAAGTAGATAAACGTATATATTAAATACAACAGATATAATACAAACATAATTTCTATTGCTAATATTCATAGTACTGACTAAAGATAAATAATAGGGATGTTGCAATAAAGATAAATCATACAAGACTATCAAGTAATACGTAAAAAAATATATCATACAGAATTATCAAGCAATATGTAAAAAAAAAATAAATTCATTCATGTTGAACTATTCTAACCTCACTATCACATTGGGCATGACTTCAATTAGTTACCTATTAATTAGACTAACATCTTAATTGACAGTTACTTATTTTATTTATTTAACTTAACTTATAATTAGTTACCTATTTTATTTATTTAACTTAAGTAACAATTACTTACAATCAATTATAAAAAATAGGGTTAATTATCAAAAACGTCTTCGAATTATTCAAACGCTGACAAAAATGCATCCGAATTTTACTATCGACAAAAATACCTTTAAATAATTTAAAAATACAACAACAATACCCAACAGTAAATATATATTTTCAAAAAATACCTTAGAGATTGAATTTTGATGTGATTATTTACAAGAATAATTAAAAAAATGAGATATTATTATTCTTAAAAGTGGTAATGACCAAATCAGTACCCGAAAGATTGAAACGCTGACATTGCGGTACCTGACTATTGTAATCGACAAAATGGTACCTGGTTAATTTTAAAAACTGACAAACGTATCCATAACCTTGTCGGACCAAAGCTCCGGTGAGGACAATGCTTACCTGGACACCGGATTATGCTGACAAATCATGTTTTAATTGAGTTATAATTTCTAATTAATTAATTTGCTAGCCTAGGTAGAAATTAGATCAATTGGAATTCAATTTGCCCCCAAATCATAACTCTTTGCCCTAATCCCAAATCAACAAGTGTTGTTACTGCTGGGTGACTTACTGTGACTTAGTGTTTCACTAAGAGTAAAACTGAAAGGTCACGTAAAGAGGGAGAGACGTTGCCCTGGTTACTTGGCGCGAAGAAGAACGAAGAGGAGTTGAGAGACATTGTCGAAGTCGTAGCGTCAACAGCGAGGGGTTGGTAGTGGCATCATCGCAACCCCAGTCTTCGCTAGGAAGAACGCTACGAAGAGGTAAGTTCGCCTTCACTCCATCCTCTCATTTACGTGTCTTCTGTCGACAGCATTATGATCATTTTGATTGTTTTATTCATTGTATCTTCCCTTTACAATTTTTTAGATGGATTGTCTAGTTACCTTTGTTTATCATCACATGGGTGCCTTGAAAAGGGGTGTTGACGGTAATGTGATATACGACGGGGGTTTAGTAACTGAGATACACAGGGTGAATATGGAGACATGTAATTTATTCTTTGTTGAGGGTTTATTTCTAGACTTGGGTTACCCTAGATACAATGAGGTGTACTGGCTAGAACCTGGTTTAGACTTAGGTAAGGGTCTTAGAGTGCTTAGGACAGATGCTGAAGTCATGAGAATGTGTGAGAGTGCGATGAAGAATGACAACACTGTCCACCTATATTTTGATCACCCCATTGATGCAAACCCTGAAATCATTGATGAAGAATTTGTGTCTGATGGTAGTAGTGATAGTGTGGTTGAAGTCAATCCAGGTGGTGATAATATCAACGAGGTTGAAGTTACTAATAAGGTTGACGGTCAGGCTAATGAAAAGGAGAATGAAGGTGTGAATGAGACCAGTGGTGAGGTTAATGAATTGGATATGGTGTTGAGTGTGGTTGTGAAGGAGAATGTGAATGAGGTTGTAAATGAGGCCACTGTTGATGTTAACGAGTCGAACAAAGGTGAGAGTGGTGCAGGGGAAAAAGCTGCGAATGACAGGAATGAGGAGAAAGACACTGAAGGAGCATCAGCTCCGGAGAAATCTGCTAAGAAGGTTAGAAAGAGACATCCAAGACCAGCCCCTAGTGGTTTACCCCGAGAAAGAAGAGCTGCCGAGAATGAGGTTCCTGAGAGTAACCCTCGAGAAGCTGAAGCTGGGAATGAACCCACAGAGGAGATCAATGCTGATGATGTTGCTGATCTGAATGAAGGTTCTGAATTTCGAGAACCTTTCGTGGATGAGCAAAGGGCAGAGGACCCTGTTACAGAAAACCCAATAGGTAAATTAGATTTTTTTTTTTTTTAGTTAGAGGATATGTGAATAAAAATTGCATCAATTCTCATGTATCTCAAATAACTCTGCAACAGATAATATAACACAAACAAGTGAGAGGAACAATGCAAGGAGAAATCATCCAAGGCCTCAACCGTCTGGGCAAAGAATTGTACCTGGAAAGGAGGATGAAGCACCAAGGGTAGAGGTGCCTAACCCGAATAGAGAAGATGGTGATAGTGAACCTGAGATGTACCAATATGAATCTGAAGAACTCTGTAGTCCGCCTGCATCTGATGACGAAGACGAACCTGTATTTCCTCAATATAATCCCAACACGCCATATGGAAAAATAACTCTGGAGTTGAATATGGAGTTCGAGACCATGGACCAGTTCAAAGCAGCAGTACAGAAGTACAACATACAAATTGGGAGACAGGTATTCTACTTTAGGAATGAGAAGAAGAGGTGTAGGGTGATCTGCTATGATCCAGACCGCCCTTGGTTGTGCTACTGTGCCAGGACCAACTACCCAGCATCCTTTCAGATAAAGACATTTGTGGATGAGCATACGTGCCCCAGGAGCAACAAGAGTAAATCAATTCCATGTGCTTGGGTTGCTGAGGAACTGGTCCCAAAGCTGAGGATCCATCCCAACATGCTGCAGAGAGAGGCACATGAGTGGTTTAAAGTGGAGTATGACATCTCAGTCAACGAGAGGATGATGTATAGGGCTATGGACAAAGCCAAAGAAGTTATTGAGGGAACAGAGAAAGATCAATACCTAAGGCTTAGAGACTACCTTAACGAAATCATGAAGGCTAATCCTGGTTCAAGAGCCAACATGGAGACTACTTCACAGCCAGAGGGGTTGCCTAGGTTTAGAAACTTGTACATCTATTTGGCTGCTTGCAAAAATGGCTTTAAAGCAGGGTGTATGCCATTTATTGTTTTGGATGAAACGTTTCTGAAAGGGTACTTTGGAGGGCAATTACTAACAGCAGTTGGTCAGGACGCGAACAATCAGCTGTTTCCAATAGCCTATGGGGTTGTTGATGCAAAAACAAGAGAAAATTGGAGATTCTTTCTGGAGGAGTTGCACACTGACATTGGGGACTTCAATGAGAATGGTTGGGTTTTTATGTCAGACCAGCAAAAGGTGATGTGGATTATGTTCATGTTTTTTGAGTTCTTGTATGTTTATATAAATTAGTTTTCAAATGTCTCCTAATTAATTGTGGTTACCATTCAATGCAGGGACTAATCCCAGCATTACAGGACGTGATGCCAGGGGTGAAGCACAGATTCTGTTGTATGCATATGTGGAGAAATCTGAACAAGAGATGGAAGGATAAGGAACTTAAGGCAACATTTTGGCAATGTGCAAAAGCAACTACTGATCAAGAATTTAATGATGCAATGGGAGCTATGAAACGGATCAACAAACAGGCCTGGGAGTATTTGTCAAAATTTGAACAAGAACAGTGGTCGAGATCAAGGTTTTTAGACTGGCCAAAGGTAGACAGTTTGACAAGCAACGACTGTGAGTCATTTAACTCAACAATCGTGGGTCTTCGGGGGAAGAGCATATTGACAATGCTTGAGGAGCTTAGGTTCTACATCATAAAGACAATGGCAACTCACAAAGACTCACTGATAGCTTATACTGGACAAATAGCCCCTGTACAAGTTAGCAGGTTAGAGAAAGAAAAAAGACAAGCCAATTACTGGGAAGCACAATGGTGTGGTGATGATGAGCACAACCAGTTTGAAGTAACAAAGTGGCAACATAGAATGAGAGTCAATACACGAGAGAGGACATGCTCATATAGAAAATGGCAGCTCACTGGACTACCATGCTGTCATGGGATTGTAGCAATCCAAAGAAAGAATGAGAAGCCTGAAGACTATGTCCATCACAAGCTCACCATTGAGGCTTATAATAGGACTTATATGTTTCACATTAACAGCATACCGAGTCAGGAGTACTGGGAGCATCACGAAGGGCTGCCATGTCTGCTCCCTCCATACAAGAGGCCTATTGGCAGACCTACAAAGAAGAGGAGAAAGGATAGCACTGAGCAAAATTCTGGCAGCCAATACAAGGCCAAGAGAAGATACGGACAGATAACATGCCAAACCTGCAAAAGGGTGAGCAAAACTAAAACCATTAGTAATATGTATTTACTTTACCTTTTATGTCCTATCTGCAACTTTATTAATGCTGATTTTTCTTACTCATGTACTTTTTGTAAGGCTGGACATAATAGCAGAACTTGTCCTGACAAAGGAACTGGAACAGCAGCTGAAGAACCAGATCTTGATGAGGATGAAGCTAGGGAGCAAGAAGCTAACTGGGAGGAGACTATGGAGGCTGCACACGCTGCACATGTTGCAGATGAGGAAGACCTCACTCAAAACCATCCACAAAGTCAGCCTGATCAGGTAAAGAATGTGATTTATTTTACCTTCTTGTTCTAAACTGTTGGATCTGTCTCCATAGAAGATTTATTTTCATGAATGCACAAACTGATGCAGAATAACATCAATGATGGCAACACTACAACAAATACTTCAACAGCTAGTTCAGAACCATCACCAGCACCAAAGAGGAGAGGCAGACCATCTTTTGAAAGGGACAACCCAGTTCCACCAAGAGGAAGAGGCAGCACCACTCGAAGAGGACTGGCAGCCACTACAACACCTCCAACTCCAGCACAAAATGCAGCAGCTGCACCACCACCCCCTGCTCAACCTAGTCTTGTCAGCCCTGATGTTAGGTCTAGATCCCAAATTCCTACATCTCCATCCAATGTTGGGCCTAAGCCTCAAGGTCCATTACTTAGGCCCACTCTTCAGGCCCAACCTACAGCACCATTTAGGCCCCAACTGTGACTAGGAAGACCATGGCAGTAGCAAGCCCAGCCACACAGAGTAGGTTCACAGGCTTCATGCCCACCCCATCCTTGAAGAAGAAAAAGCCATCCGGACCACCACCATCAAAGCCATCAACAAATGACAAGAAATGAGCTTAGATTGTTGGGTTTTTTAGTTTGTTGTTATTTGCATTTTGGACATGATTTACTTAAAATGCACCCAACTGCCATTATGGCATGTAAATGCTAACCTAGTGTTTCTGTGTTTTGTTACTGTCATATTGGGTCTGTAGCAGTTACTATGAACATGTGTCATTTTGGTAATCTTATTTGGGGCCTGAACTTTGTTATTCTGAATAGTTAATGGTTATAACTTGATGTTATTTTGGTGTTTTATTCAGATTCTGTTCACAAAACTATTTGACATGGCTTACATATACTCCCTATATCTTGCTCAAATAACAACAACAACAACTCAATCAAAGCACAAGAAGAACACAGCATACATTAATTCATCTCAATTACATTGAGGACAAGATTACAAAATTTCAATTTCTCACTGTTATACTATTATAATGTACAATGTCTACCTACTTAGCCACCCTAAACATAATCAAAGCCACATTTAACCCAATCAAAATACACATAAAAATTAGGCACAACTCAACCCTCTTCAGATTCTCCTTCATGTCATTCACCACAGATAGTACCATCATCATCCTTTGAATTTCCTGGCCATCCCCACAGTCGACATTGATTCTGCCTTTCTTTTTGGGTTCTGATTTGCCCAGCATATTACTGTTCTCTGAAGAAACTTCTCCTTCCACACATTCCGCTTGTATTTCATCCAACCATTGGAAATACCCGCAACGCATTTGTGTGTTCTGGCACAACACGAAGAGTTCAAAGATCAGAGAACAATCGAAAACTAAAACTGAATAAGAACAGACGATAAACCAAGAAGGGATATTATTCTACTTCCTCACATATTCATCACAATTCCAATCTTACCTTCCACATAGGGTAGCGTAGAAACCATCTATCAGGGTTGCTACTTGTCTTCGACTTCAACGGAACCACTGGAAAGGGACAAAAGCAACAGCCATCATAACTTTTACTTACAATGCCCGAAGCACCATCCACGTCGCAGGCTTGCATCGAGGACTGCCTTCTCAGCGTTGTAGCTTTTCCATGAGCCCTTGCAGTATGCATCTTCCAATCTTGGATCCCTACTGCGAATGAACGAACAGAGAGCGTTGTTGATTTGGGATTAGGGCAAAGAGTTATGATTTGGGGGCAAATTGAATTCCAATTGATCTAATTTCCACCTAGGCTAGCAAATTAATTAATTATAAATTACAACTCAATTAAAACATGATTTGTCAGCATAATCCGGTGTCCAGGTAAGCATTGTCCTCACCGGAGCTTTGGTCCGGCAAGGTTATGGATACGTTTGTCAGTTTTTAAAATTAACCAGGTACCATTTTGTCGATTACAATAGTCAGATACCGCAATGTCAGCGTTTCAATCTTTCGGGTTCTGATTTGGTCATTACCTCTTCTTAAAATTTAGTAATTTTTTTCTAAGTATATTTTTTTAATGATTTTTTAAAAGTATTATTAGTTGTTAACAAAAAATTACAAAAAAATATATAATCAACGAAAAATAACCAAATTTTAAGGATAATAATATCTTATTTTTTTAATTATGTTTGCAAAAAATTATATCAAAATTCAATCTCTAATGTATTTTTTGAAAAATACATATTTAATGTTAGATAATCTTGCAAAAAAACTAACATTAAATATGTATTTCTCAAAAAATACATTAGAGATTGAATTTTGATGTAATTTTTTGCAAACATGATTATAAAAATGAGATATTATTATTCTTAAAATTTAGTAATTTTTTGTTATGTATATATTGTTTTGTGATTTTTTAAAAGTATTATTGGTTGTTAACAAAAAAAATTATAAAAAAATATATACTTACCGAAAATCACCAATTTTTATTTATAATAATATCTTATTTTTATAATCATACTCGCAAAAAATTACATCAAAATTCAATCTCTAAGATATTTTTTGAAAATATATATTTACTGTTAGGTATTGTTGTTGTGTTTTTAAATTATTTGAAGGCATTTTTGTCGATAGTAAAATTTGGGTGCATTTTTGTCAGTGTTTGAATAATTCGGGGACATTTTTGGTGGTTAACCCTAAAAAATATGAAACCATATTGGGTATACTAAGGAAATTAATATAGATCTTTTAACTTAGTCTACTCACTATACCTACTCCATTAACTAAGTTGCTAAAGACTAAACATCTAAATTTAGTATTCACTAAAAATAAAACAAGAAAAAACTACTAACCTCAAAATCTAAAGCTCCACCTACGTGCCAAGTAGCATTCAGTCTGTTGATATCTCCATCACAGACATATTCTCGGAGGGCCATATTTCGTGAAAGAATTCAACCTTAACCGTTTAGAAGGTCACAAAGTTTAAAAAATGATGGTTATGCACAACAATCTCAAATGTTGTGACCTTATATATGCATCCGAGTGTATCTCGGATGCTGAGACTCCAATTGCGGTTCTTGTATATATCTCGGGTACTGAGACTCCATTCTGATTTTTCGCATATCTCAGGTGCTCAGTACCCGATCTCTCCTCTAACACATATCCTAGGTGCACCCAGGATATGTTTCGGCGTCGTTCGATCACAGTACGGGATCTCAAACACCGAGATATATTCAATTTTGGGTTAACCTTTCAACATCCAAAATGTGTCATATAATGCATTTTTGTAAATACTTCACCATTTATATATTTTAGTAATTTATATATTTATTTAATTTAAATTTAAAAAAGCCCTATTTATTTCTTCAATTTATTTGTTGTTAGTGGCTTTTATAGATAAAGTAAACAATATAAACAGTAACATATATGATTGGTTAGTTAAAATTTTCTTTGAAAAAAGAAGAGTAAACAATATAGGCAGCAACATATATCATTGGTTAGTTGGAATTTCTTTGGAAAAAGAAGAATAAACAACATTTCATTAATTGATTTCTAAAAGTTAATACAATTTCGCTAGGTAACATAAAAATCTAATAAAATGTACCAACACATTTATCTACAATACAAAGAAATATCTATCTAATAAAAAGAAACATTCATCAAACGTAAAGAAACATTTGTAAAATTTAAACTAAGAAACATCTATGTACAACAAAAAAATATCCACCTATAGATTCCAGACAAGATTTCTATTTCACATCACCAAAATCCTATATTTCATAACGTATATAATTGTCCTTAAGAAATTGAAAGTTGGAGNNNNTGAATATCCTAATAATAATACCCTCTCAAAATATTATTAAACTCTTTAATTATAATCATATATAAATTTTGGAATTATTAAGATCAATGGCAAAGTTAACCACAGATCTAAGATCATCCCAATTCTCATTTGCAAACAAGTAATATTCTGCATGGTGCTGATTCTATGATTAGTTGGAATCCTTTTAAATATTCTGCATAATATCCATATTTACTGTAAAATCCGCCTAAATAAAGAACATATAAGTGGTTGCTAAAAAATTTTACTAATAACAAAATTTTGTATTCATGTTAAATTTTTGTAAATATAATCTACAATATAAAAAAACATCCATCTAATAAACATCCACATAAGAGCAAAAAAATATCCATAATCTTATTATAATCATAGTATAATTCACAATTTAATCTTGTAGGGGCACATATAAGTAGACATTAAACTTCACAAGAATAGAAAATAATTCTGCAACTAAGTTCATCATGCTGTAAAAGTCAATCATATATCATTCTACAACAATCTTTTTTTTTCAATAGCTCAAAAATTGTATAAGTCACATGCAAATTATAAACATAAAAGAGAAACAGTGCAAATCAATAACAGAAAAACTAATGGGGCAAATAAAAAAAACCCAACCTTTTCAAACTCATCTCATTCCCAAGATTATCAAAAAGCAACACCAATAATCAAAAGTAAACCTTTTCCTTTCCCTGGACTTGAATATATTCTTTAACAGGAAAGATTTGCACAAAATATCCATCTTTATGAAGAATTCGAACGTGAAGCAGCAAAACACAAAAGATTTACAAGAACAAAAAACAGAAGGAAAACCACCCTCATCATTACTAAAACTTGCAACAAAATTCTATAGAAATTGAAATTTCTTTGTCCACAAAGCCAAAAGGTCTTAGTGGTGGGTTCCTCCATCACTCATTGAGTTTCCTTCCTCAATTCCATCTACATAATCTGCATAATATTGGTTGTTTTCTACTTTTGTTTCACTATCTTGATTATTTAAAAAGGGAAAAGAAAAAAAATAATTATTTAAAACAAATGATCAAAAAATCCATTCTACTAGTTCTAGATGGAAGTAAAGATCTTAATCATTCACAAAAACTTGCAAAGGGAGGAGGGTTGCGGCAGTGATCTGTGTATTGTTAGGGGAGGAGGGGCTTCGGCGGTATTATGCGAATTGCGAGGAGAATGGTTACGGCGGTGGTGACGGTGCTGCGAATCGCGACGAGAACGGTGATGCAGTGGTGGCAGGGCTACGAATCGCGACGAGGAGGGTGCTGTGGTGGTCCGCGATGGCTTGACGTCTTCCTCCGCTTGCGATGCATGCTTGGATGCAGTTGGAGATGCGGATGGCGGTACACACTGCGACGTGGCTGGTCTTCGCGCAGACACGATGGTGCCGATAGCAACCAGATGGACGACGACGGCGTCCACAGCTCGAGGGATGACAACAGAGATAAATGTGGAGGTCACCTTGCTTTTCTCATCTTTTCAGTCCCATTCTTCTCTTCGTTTCTTGTTTTTCCAACTGAACTGAACGAAACTAGTGTGCTAAGCTTGCTTTGGATATTTATTATCTACAGGTTGCTAGATTCACTAAACTTCATCCTAATCATGCCTCTCACCGTTACTGCAACTTATCCCATTTCAACCCCTCACAATCACAGGTACTCTTCTCGCTCATCAACAATTTGTTCCCTAACTCTTAAATACTTGTACAAAATAATGCATTTTTCGTAGGCTATTTCTAATCCCCCTCCCCAACAAAAACCTACACATACAGATGCACCAAATCATTATATTGGCCACAACATTTTTAAGAAGGATAAGAACAAGTATCTTCTCTCTACTATAAGTATCTATCATCATGCCCAGTCAAGTTCGTCTTTTTCGTTTCTCGAATTGCTTGTTTAAATACCAAATAATGCGATGCGACACAGCTTCTTGATCTGAACGACACGAAGGAAGCGACTTATGGTGCCCTTAATACATGGCTTGCGTGGGAGTAGAACTTCCCTATTGCCTCTTTGAAACTCATATTGAACGCTCTCAAGAAGCAACAGAAATGACATAGGATTGTTCAGGTATCCTATTAGGCGATCACTGGTTGCTTTCTTTCTCATCTCTGTTAACTTCAACTAGATAGATAGGGGAATCTAGGAATTTCAATATTCCAAAATGACTAGCTATTCTTTTTATTTATTAAAGTTCCTCATACTTTAGATTTATATGTAAAAGCTTATCAATCTTGTAGTGTTCCTTCTTTTGCTTATTAAATTACATGATATCATGATTTGTTGCCAGTTTTGAGCAACTAAGATATTCGTAATTAAATGGAATTTAGCTTAACCTCACTTTTATTTAATAAATTACTCGGTTTCTTTAGGTGATTAAATGGATGATGAGCAAGGGGCAGGGGAACACAATGGAAACATATGGTCAATTGATTCGAGCTTTAGATATGGACCATAGAGTGGAAGAAGCGCACAAATTCTGGCAGACCAAAATTGCCACTAATTTGCATTCAGTTCCCTGGCAGTTGTGTCATCTCATGATAGCTGTATATTATCGAAACAAAATGCTGGATGATCTTGTTCAGGTATATTTTCCAAACTAACCATATACTATAGTTTTATTGTCTTCTACTGATGCTCATTTGATCGTTATGGACAATTTGCACAAATATTCGATTACAATGTGTTGATCAAAAATATTTTATTTTGAGAAATACCGAGCTCAAAATGTAATGGATTTCTATTTCGAAGAATGAAGGTTGTATCGTGAAAGATTTGTTGAGGAACGAGAAATAGGATCCAGTCGATGTACTCAATCGAGGAATGAAGGTTATTTGAAGTTATTTTTTGCGGTTACACACGATTGTATAGAAAGAGCGGGAACGATTACTCGAAGACTAGTACGCATGGAAGTTATTCTTGAATCTGATTAGTCAAAGACTTTTATAAATAGATAAAAGATTGATGAAGAAAAGGTTAGAACTTTGCTTTAGAAAATACTCAAGTACACTCATATCCTTACAACTTTCTGAGTCTGCGTTCGAGTTACTTTTCGTAGGGTTCCTTCCACATCTTTAAATTCCATTTATGTTTCTTGTAATCTTTATTTTTTCTGCAAATTTACTTTTCAACCAAACTTTTATCTTTCTTGTTTAATTTTAAGTTTCAGTATCTTACTTTCAACTTCAAAAGTCCTGTAATCTAATCGAAGGCATTTTACCGTTTCATTTAAATTCAATTCAATTCATTTCAATTCCAGTCAATTTATTTTCAAAGTTTATTTTGTTTATCTTTCCTATTTCTTTTATTTTTTTCGATCGAAAGAACCTTTGATGCACTTTAGAAAACTAGTACTCACAGAGGAGTATGTTTCGCTCCCAGACTATTAGATATCGGATCACCCTCAATTTGCTAAAAATTGATAAAATAAATTGGCACGCACGGTGGGACAGTTTGAAAGGTTAAGTGTGTCAAATGATTGTGTGTTGCCATAGTGTATGCAATTAAGAAGTGGAAGAATTGTACACATGGCAGACAAAGTTTTGAATGTGAATGGTGGTTCATCTGCAAGTGACAGTGTGCCTGTAGTTGCACAATCCTCGGTGGATGTGACTTCACGTCCGAAAGGAAGTGTGTTGAACAAAAGTGTGGTGGTTACTATTTCTCAAACAAGGAATAATGGGCGTAGTATCCTCCCACGTGGTAATACATCATAAACTCAACCCCCAGTGACCGTCGGTTGGCCACCTTATGGCCTTCCTCCAGGTTACACACCGCCAATAGGTAGTTTTTTTTCCTCTAATTTGATTTGGAAGTACAATCAGGGAAAATAATGTTCAGCCATTGCAACAACATCCTGAGTATTCTCGAGATTATTATGTGGGTTCTACATCGAATGCTTCTAATTCGATGGCAGCTTTTCGACAAAACGTCGATGAAAGTCATCATGATTTGGTTAACTTGTTAACCCAACAAATTACTACAATTTTGAACCCTATGATGACAGATCATGAGACCAAGTTTAGACGTCTTGCTAAGAAAGTAGAGCAAATCGCTCGAATTGTTGATTATGATGAGGGTGATAGGCAAATTATGGAAGGAAACTATGGAGGCATTGAAAATTTGGTTAAAAATGAAAATGATGATGCACTCCTAGGCAGAGAAAATTCTCGAACGGTTCGTCGTGGCCAAAATGCTGATGATATTTTGGCTCAATTGAGAGTCAATCAAGGTGGTGAACGTTATCAAATCACGAGAATTGTTGAGGATGTGCTCAAAAGGGTTGGATTCAATGTGGGTTTTATGAGTCGACCTTATTTCATCTCTGCTTTTCCAGCTGTTGTTCAAATGGCAGAGGTGCCTTGGAGAGTAAAAAATCCTAAAATAGTTATAAAATTTGCTGGAGAGGTTGGTGAATTGACTATTGTTATTGCTCGATATTTGGTTGAGATAGGCAATTTGGCCAATGATGAGAATTTAAAAATGAAATTTTTCCTTGTTCATTGACGAAGAATGCATTTACTTGATTTTCAAATCTTAAGCCTAATTCGATGGTGACTTGGGCACAGTTGGAGAGTGCTTTCCACTCACAATTTTATAGAGGGGAGTTGAACATAACAGTTACCGACCTGGTGGCTTTAAAAAGTGATTTAGGGTTTAGGGTTTAGGGTTTAGGGTTTAGGTTGGTGAATTGACTATTGTTATTGCTCGATATTTGGTTGAGATAGGCAATTTGGCCAATGATGAGAATTTAAAAATGAAATTTTTCCTTGTTCATTGACGAAGAATGCATTTACTTGATTTTCAAATCTTAAGCCTAATTCGATGGTGACTTGGGCACAGTTGGAGAGTGCTTTCCACTCACAATTTTATAGAGGGGAGTTGAACATAACAGTTACCGACCTGGTGGCTTTAAAAAGTGATAATGGAGAAACAATTGACGATTATATGATCCATTTCAAAAATGCTCGGAGTCGATGTTATGTATCTCTCCCAAAGAGTGAGGTGGTAAAAATAGCAATTATGGGGCTAGGTTTTTACATGCATCGAAAGTTGCTTCATGTTCATATACCTGATTTGGCCCATTTGGCTGAAAGGCTGCGCTAGGTTGAAATTCTCCAAAAAGAAAAAGAGAAGTATAAAAATGAGAGAAAACTGAAAAATAAATCTTTTTCTCAAAAGGAGAAAGTATCATATGTTGCAATGAATTCTTCGAGTGAAGAATCTGATTTTGAAACAGAGGTTGATTTGGCTAAATTAAAGAAATGGTCATCTTATGTTTGTTCTTTACTTAAGAAAATCTCGAATGTTGATAAATTAAGTGATTCGAAACATAAGAGTGAGAAAAAATATAGTTTTGATATTTCGAAATCTGATCAAATATTTGATGTGTTGCTTAAAGATAAACAATTAATCTTGCTAGAGGATAAGACACTGATTTCCATAAAAGATTTAAAGGGAAAATCCTATTGTAAGTTTCATCAAGCAACTAGCCATTCGACTAATAATTGTATCCATTTCAAGGACTTGATACAAGAAGCAATCATGGAAGGGAGGTTAAAATTTGATGATGGTAAGAAAGAAATGAAGGTTGATTTCGATCCATTCGATGCTGGAGCTAGTTTTGCAGAACCATGTTTCAGTGTTAATATGGTTGGCTTCTCTTATGACTTCGATACTGCTCTAGGAGACTTCGAGACCAATGTTTGAGCGGTATATCCCAGAGTTGGTGATGGGATCTTGGAGTTTTTTAATGCAACAAAAGTTGAAAGATCGGGATGTATCTCTGTGTCCTTGATGTAATGCAGTTTTTGATGCTGAAGCTGCAGCAATTTTTGAGAAAGAAAGAATGAAGAAAGATTTTGCTCATAAAAAAGAACAAGTTCGACAGAGGCAACCAACTCGAAGAATGGAGGGACAGAGTTCTGGTGTCCCTCAAAGGAATCTTTCTTCCTCACTGAGATGTTCGCAGGCTTTAGGTGCACAATGGATACAAAATTGCCAAGAATTTCGTAATAGAGATGCTCAATACAGGCGTAACCCACAATGGGGCCATCAAGGTTTCCATCGTGGCCGTTATCCTTATTTTTGGGGTCGAGCCAGGGGAAGCCAAAGAGGAAGAGGTGCACGTCAGATACCAAGGCCATCTTTGAATGATAAAGCCAAATGGACAACCCCTTCTATTCATTCTCGAGTGGTATTCCCAGCTGATCGGGAAACGGTCCGGAAAGAGATTCCATCTCCTACTAAATTTGAAAAAGGGAAGAAATATTTCAAGGAATGTAATGATGAGATGGTAAGTACCATTTCGATTATTCCTATTGAGTACCTCGGAGAGTATGAAGGAAATCCACATGAGGATTATGATGTAAAAGACGAGGAAGTATTCTCATTCATTTGAACTGAGGATGAAGTGGGTTACTTCCAAAGGCCTACTAAGAAACAGAAGTCCCATCTTCGCGCACTGCATATTATAGCCTATATGAGTAGGATTAGTGTGAACAAAGTTCTAACCGATGGGGGTGCAACAATCAGTTTGTTGCCAGAGAGAATGCTAATGAAAGTGGGGAAGCATCCTAGTGGTCTGATTCCCACTAATATTTCTGTAACTGATCACAGTGGAGTATCTACTCCTGCAAAAGGATTGGTAACTCTTGGTATGCAAGTTGGATCTTCTGATCGAAATAATGTCTTCGTGGTCATATCTTCGAAGGCCAGTTACAATGTGTTATTGGGATGCGATTGGATTCATGGTGTTGGGGCTGTACCTTTGACTGTGTATCGAAGTGTCCTTTTGTGGAGAGATGAAGGAAAACATGAAATGATCAAGGCAGATTTGAATTTATATGTTGAACAGCTGCATGCCGATTTCAGAGTGTATAATGGTAAGCTGAAGCCTTTAAATGTCGACAGGGTGCTCAACTCCTTCAACTGCGAAGATTGTTTCTTGACTTCAAAAGGTTTAAACGTGAAACTCTGTAATCCAGAGCTTGAGGCCCCTCCAACTGGTTGGGAGTGATAGTTTGCATAGGTGGTGGTTCGAAGACATCTCTCCATGGCTACTGAACAAGATGTCTCGAATTACCTAGTAACTTTAAATAATTATATAGGTAATTTCCATTCTGTTGAAAATAAAGATGATTCCACATATGAAGTCGAATCATGTAGGAATTTCAATTTAGATATTTCAGTAAGTAGGACAGATTCGATTCCTTTAATCGAATTTAGGCATGGTTTGGGTTCTTATTATTTTTCTGTTTCTCGTAATGTTATCAGTCAGGCTTCTATTGATATAGCTAAAGCTCATTGTACTGAAAATGATTCAATTGATGATCTGGTTGATAATAAAGTTTGTTTCATTTTAAATGAGCCTATTGATTTATCTTTTGATTGCATTTATGATTTGGAGCCTTTGGGTTTCAAGAAATATTTAGTAAATGATGATGACGTGATGAGAGATTTCGAGTCACAAGATCCTCTCAAAGAAGTTAATTTGGAAACTAATGATGATGTTCTAATTACTTATGTTTGTAAGAATCTTGATGAGCCGTTTCAAACAAAGTTGTTGAGTCTTTTACTTGAATACAAAGACTATTTTGCTTAGGATTATCCTAAGATGCCGGGTCTCAATCGCTCCCTTGTGAAACATCGATTAGCATTGAAACCATTTGCTAGGCTAGTAAAGTAAACACCATGACGTTTTGTTCCTGAGATCAATCAGAAAATTAAAGAAGAGATTGAACGATTGATTAAAGCAAAATTTATTCGAACCGCTAGTAATAAAAAAGAATGGAAAGCTGTGAGTATGTATTAATTCTCGAGATTTAAACAATGCTACTAAAAAAGATGAATGCTTTATGCCCATAGCAGATATGTTGATCGATTCTACAGCAGGCAATGAAATCTTAAGTTTTATGGACGGTTATTCGGGATATAACCAAATCTTTATCATTGAAGACGATGTATCAAAAACTGCCTTTCGATGTCGTGGGCACTAGGGACATATGAATGGATAGTAACTCCTTTTGGTTTAAAAAATGCTGGTGGAACATACCAACGCGCCATGAATACCATATTTCATGAATTTATCGGGTTGTTCATGGAAGTTTATATTGATGATGTTATAGTCAAATCGAATTCGATAAACCAACATCTCAATCATTTAAGGCAGGCATTTAATACAATGCGTAAAAAAGGGTTAAAGATTAATCCTTTGAAGTGTGCATTTGGTGTGTTTGAAAGAAATTTCTTGGGATTTATTGTTCATAAGAAAGGAATTGCTATTGATCAAAATAAAGCTAAAGCAATTCTAGATTTGCCTCCTCCTAAGTCAAAAAAGGAAGTACAATCTTACCTTCGGAACGTTAATTACCTTCGACAATTCATATCGAACCTTTCTGGCCAAACTCAAATCTTTGCATCTTTAGTTAAGCTTAATGATGAATCACAATATGAATGGACAGAAGAACATCAAAAAGCGTTTGAATAAGTCAAAGCTTACTTGTCTAAAGCACCAGTGATGGCGACGGTCCATTCCTATGAGCCTTTGAAATTGTATATTGCAACATCTATGAATACTATTGGATGCATGTTAGCTTAGGATGATGAAGAAGGACATGAGAGAGCCATTTATTATCTAAGTAGAGTGCTAACCGATATCGAGACAAGATATTCTCCTATCGAAAAGTTGTGTTTGTCTTTGTACTATGCTTGTACAAATTTGAAATGTTATATGGTTGCAAAAACTGTGAAAGTAATTGCACAGACAGATTTGATAAAAATACATGTTATCTTATCATATGTTAAGAGGTCGGTTAGGGAATTGGATGCTTGCCTTAACGGAACAATCTCAATGACCAAGGGGCAAATATAGTTGATATAGTTTTCGATTATTGAAAAATGTATTTTGACGGTTCGAAACACAAATATGGTGCTGGAGTTGGGATTTTGATCATTTCTCCGGAAGGCGCTCCATTAGAAAATTTTTTTTTGAGTTAAAATACCGTTGTTTGAATAATGTCGCTGGGTATGAAGCCTTGATATTAGGATTGGAAATTTTGATTGGTAAAGGGGCATTAGATGTTCAAATCCTTGGGGATTCTCAATTGGTATTGAAACAGTTATCGAAAGTGTTTAAGTGTAATAACGAGTAGTTACAAAAGTATTTATCGTTAGCATGGGTGTTGTTAGTGTCTTTTCGAATAGTATCTTTGGTTCATATTCCAAGGATTCATAATGAGATTACTAATGAGTTGGCCCAAATTGCATCGAGATATAGAATACTCCCTGAAACTTTGGAGAAATTGGTACCTATTGAAGAAAGAGAGGCTTTGATTCTGGATGAATGGGATGATGATGATTGGAGAAAAATAATTGCAGAATATTTAAAAAATCAGAATATTCAGGTGGATCGAAAAGTTAAGTTAAAAGCAATGAATTTTATATTGATGGCTGATGAATTGTACAAAAAAGGCGTCGATGGTAGCCTTTTCAGGTGTTTGGGTCAATCGTATAAAGATATTGCCCTTGGAAAAGTTCATAAAGGTATATGTAGTGCTCATCAAGCCGGAATGAAAATGAAATGGGTACTTCGAAGAGATCGAGTGTATTGGCCTTCTATGATTAAAGACTGCATCGATTATGCAAAAGCATGTCAGGAGTGTCGACGACACGGAGTGATACAATAGATTCCAGCCTCCGAATTACATTCAATTATTAAACCATGGTCATTTCGAGGATGGGCTTTGGATTTGATTGGAATAATACACTCACCTTCATCGAAGAATCATAAATTTATCCTAGTGGCAATCGATTATTTTACAAAGTGGGTTGATGCCGTTCCTTTAATAGAGGCCGGTCAAAATGAAATTATTGACTTCATAGAGGAATATATAATTCATTGATTTGGGATTCCTCAAACTTTGAGTACTGATCAGGGGACTATGTTTACTGGTTAACGCATTAAAAATTTTGCAGCCTCGAGGAACATTACTATGGTACCTTCGACTCCATATTATGCACAAGCAAATGGTCAAGTTGAGGCAACAAATAAAATTTTGATCAATTTGATTAAGAAACAAATCAGTCGTAAACCTCAAACTTGGCATGAGACTTTAAGCCAAGTGTTGTAGACTTATCGAAATTCACCTAGAGGATCAACAAATACATCTTCTTATAAATTGGTGTATGGCCATGATACGGTGCTGCCATTAGAAATTAATCTTAATACTTTAAGAGTGATGAAGCAAGATGATTTACCGATTGAAGATTATTAGAACGCAATGGATGATGAATTGAATGATTTAGATAAGGAATTCATTTTAGCACTCGAAAATTTAATTCATCAAAAGAATAGTATTGCTCGGAGTTATAACCGTCAAATGAAAGGGAAGTGCTTTAGCGTGGGAGAGTTGGATTTAAAAGTTATTTTACCAACGGAAAAGAAATCGAAAATTTTTGGTAAATTATCCCATAATTGGCAAGGACCTTTTCAGGTAATCGATTTGTATTCTGGGAACGCATATCTCATTAAAGATATTGATTCTGGCAATATAGTCAAGTCGATAAATGGAAAGTACTTGAAGCAATATCGATATATAGAAAGTAGTGTTTGAATAAAAAGAGTGAAAATGAAATAAAAAAGGGATTTCAGAGCAAACAATACATAAGATTTTGGGCAAGTGAGGGGCTAAAAGTTCCTCGAGTTCCATACGAAGTTGAGCTCTATCGCTGTTGTGGGTGTAACAATCTGAATTTTTGTAAAATTAAATAATGAATTATTTATGATTTATTATATTTGTTGAAGATTTTATTTTAAGAAAATTATTTTACTAATGATTAAGTTGATTTTATAAATATTTAGAATTTAAGTTAATTAATATTCTTGTAAAATTTTATTGAAATTGGTTATTTTATATAATTTGAAATTAAGTTTTGGTAATAAAAAAATAATGAAGAGTTAAATGATTTAATTTAGATAATTCACATTTTGGGTTTAAATTATATTTTATAAAGTATAATTAACCTGTTCATTTTATAATTTAAATTAAAAATAATTGTTTTTACTCAGTAATATGTTGATGAATAGTATTCTTAAATAGAGGTAAATACTAAATCGGTACCTGAAAGATTTTGACGCTGACAAAATGGTATCTGATCTTTGTTATTGACAAAATGATCTCTAAAAGATTTTAAAATTTGACAAAAGTGACTAACTTTCAATTGAGTGACTTGGAGTTAAAGCTGAAAGGTGACGTATCAATTAACAATTTTTATAATTACAAAATTTACCACTTTTAACTTTTATAATTTTAAAAATACCCCAATTTTAATTTTAAAAAACCCTAATCCCTTTTCTCTGAAACTCTCATCTCTTGTTCTAAATCATCATCATTTTCAAAAAATCCTAATATCTTTTTTTCTTCTCCTTTTTATTGGAGAGACCTCAAGTAAGGCAGCTAAGAAGGATACATCAAATATTTTAGGCAAGATGCCTATGAAAATTGAGAGTGGGGGCAAGTTGACAGTAAAAATCTTATTTCTTTTGGGGCGGATCAAGAGATTGAACGTGAGTTGAACCACGCTATCAAGGCGTCAGTTTCCTTGTATGATAATGGTAATGAAAATGCGAACATTCTGAGTGAAAAATTGTTAGGGTTTTGTTAGTTTTTCTGCTATTATTTTTGCTAAAAATCTCTTACTGGACATATGTGAAACTGTCTTGATTGAAAAAGAAGAAGAAGAAGAAGAAGAAGAAAAAGAAGAAGAAGAAGCGTTAAAGTGTTGGGGCTGAGTCTGAGAGAGATGCCACTTTTTGGACGGCGTTCTCTTCAGCCTTGGAAGTGGCGAAGCTGCTGCTGCTGTTGTTGTTTCTATAACCACCCATCATGAGCTCAACAGCCATAGTAGCATCACAACCACTGGGTCAAGAAAAAAAGAGAAATGAAAAAGGGGTTGAGTCTCAAATAAGCATCTTGGGTTAGAAGAGAGAGGAGAAGGGGGAAGGAGGAGGGCGGCGCTGTTGTAATAAGCCAGAGCCGGAGGTTGGTCAGAGGAAGAAGGAGAAGGAAGGTAGAGGCGGCGATGAACGAAAATGAAAATGATTTTATTGGGGAAGAAGAAGAAAATTGGAGGAGGATGCTGAGGAAGAGGAAGAGACGAGTGTTCCATAAGAAAGGGGATTAGGGTTTTAAAAAATTGAAATTGGGGTGTTTTTAAAATTATAAAAGTTAAAAGTGATAAATTTTGTAATTATGAAAATGGTCAACTGACACGTCATCCTTAAACTTTAACTTTAGGTAACTCAATTGAAGGTTAATCACTTTTGTCAAATTTTAAAATCCTTCGGGGATTATTTTGTCAATAACAAAGATCAGTTACCATTTTATCAGCGTCAGAATTTTTCGGAAACCGATTTGGTATTTACCTCTTCTTAAATATTTTTAAATGGAGTACATTTGATTTTAAAATTATTATTTTACTCACCAATTTTATCAAAATATCTATTTTATCCATATTCTTTTATAAAAACCTAACCCTAACCCTAAATTCCCAAATCAAACTCACAAACCCTAATTCCTAAATTGAGAAACCCTAACCCTAATTCCTTATCCTAGCCACCCACACCAACAAAAGAGGGAAAGAAACGCAGAACAGAGAGGGAAAGAAAAGAGTGAGGGCCACGACGGGGGAAGAGGGAAAAAGAGAGGGAGAGCCGCGCTAGGATAAGAGAAGAGAGAAAGGGGGGTTGTCCGCCATCGCTGCTATCGACCCACGCCTCATCGCTGCCGTCCATACTCGTTATCTCCCCTAGAGTCGTCGCCGTCGAGGGGCCAGCAGAGAGAGAGAGAACGAACGCAAGAGTCAGGGTCGCCATCGAGAAGAGGAGGAGCTGTGTTCCACGCCACCGTTGCCACTGATCCACGACCACCGATGTGAGGGTTCCATCGCCGTTGTTCCAGTGCCACTGTTCGTACCCTTAGTCACTGTCGCCGTTCTGCTCGGCGTCGCTAGCACTGAAGTTAGCCGCTACCACCGTCAAGCTTTGTTGGAGTTGGTGCTGCTTTTGGAGGGGAGGCTTACTCAGTTATACCTCTGTTCCTGGTTCTCGTAGCTGTCGGAGCCTCTACCGCTATCAGAGCCACTAGCATCACCATCTTTCTTGTCTTGGTCTCAATTCTGTAATTCCTGAATCTACCATGCTTTTACCTTTGTTTTATTCCAATTTTGTTTATCTCTACCAAGTTCTAATTTCATCAGTAAATATATCTCTATTTTAGTATTGCCGTTGTGTTTCTGCTTTTTCTGGCTGGTTCTCATGCCATTGCCGCTGTTGCTGTTAATTTGGAATAAGTGGGTTTGTCGTGTTTGATTTCTGAGTTCGGTTAATCGAGGTAGGGGTGCTTTCCTTAGACTCATTTTATTTTCGAGAATTGTTATAAATCGATCTTGATGCAAAAATATATTTTGGTGATTATAAGAGTCTTATGGATTGAACTGAGTTGCTCTGGATAATTGTGATTGTTTGACTAGTTGGGTTATTGACTGTTTGATAAAGTTGAATATTCTGAGTTATTGATTTTGTTAAATTGGCAGTTGCCGAATTGGTTTTCTTGAGATTTGGAAAGGTTTTGTTATTGAAAATGAATTGACTTTTGAAAAGATTTAATATTAAAATTTAGTTTAATTCTGAAAATAATTTGGTATTAGAAAAAAATTTATATTGAAATTTGGTTTAAATCAAATTTGAAAAGAATTTAATATTGGAAACAGTTTGATTACTAGAAATGATTTACTGTTTGGAAATGGTTGAGAAGGGTTTGAATAATGTTTGGATGGAACCCGAGAAGGGTGGCAGAATCCGAGTTTTAGAGGAGATGCTGCAAAAAATTTTATGAAAATCTGAAAGATTCGTTTTAATTGATTATTTAGAAAGATTTGGTTTTAAAGATTATATGTTTTAAGTTTGATTTATTTAGAAAAGAATGAATTATATTTTACGTTTAAATTATTGATGAACCAAATGGTAGGTGTGATAATGAGGAATGATGAATTTGATATTTCAATGAGATATGAATTGATGATGAAAATAGACTAAAAGTAAATGAGACTTGCAAAATTGAGACTAATTGTTGACTCTCTGTCGCAAGATGTAATCGGACACTTTAACTCCCTGGGTTCCCCCATGGGAATGTATATATATATTAAGCTTGGGATTTTTCTCATGGAATATTATATTTGAGTTTGGAGTTTGATTCCATGGAATATTATATTATTGAGCTTGGAGTTTGACTCCATGGATATTATTTTTGAGTTTGGGGATGCGCGCACAGAGGGATTGTCCAATGGTTAGCTACTAGGACATGTTGGGTTGGCTGTATAACCGACAAATGAGCTCATTAGCCATAAGACAGGCATACATCATATGCATTTGTATGTTTTGTTTAGGTGTGCATTGTTTTGGTTTGCCTATCTGTTTAACTATGCTTATCTGCTATTTGACCTACTTCCTGTATTAGCATCCTATCTATGTTTTTCTTGTTTGTATTGTATGTGTGTGCAACTGAGAGATCCCTCATGCTGGTGGTGGTGAAGCTGAGGGTTATTTTCCTGATGTGATGATTTGATTGCTGATTTGGTTGAGTTGCTTGAGGTGGGGGCTGTGATTGGTTTAGTAAAATATGAAAAATCAAGCTAGTTTAGCATAGACTTAATGAACCTATGCTTGGAGCAGGTTGGTCATTCATACAGTTTAGGAAACTAATTAAGATTTTTCTTATAAGAAAAGAAAGGTTTTAGATTTCTAAAAAAAATTAAATATTATTTCTTTAAAAAGGTTTTGGATGGTTAGTCGTTGGTTTTTAAAAGATTCATAGGACAAACAATAATCACTGCCTTGGAATTAATTCTTCTCTTTAAACGTATCTTCTTATAAAAATTCTTAAACCCTCTACTGAGAACTCTTTTGAGGACGAAGTTCTCACTCCCCTTCAGAATTTCTTTTCAGTGACAGGTTCATCAGGAAGTTTTGGCACGAAGCCATGATTGAACTACGGAGCTTTATGTATATATATGTTTTCATTCTCTATATTTGATTTAGTTTTAGATTTTATTTTACCCCTCGTCATTTGTCATTTTAAATTTTAGAGGGGCAGGACCTGTATATTAAGAAGTTTTGGATAAGTCTATGTATTTATTATTATGTGAATATGTATCTATGTGACTATGTGATTTTAAAGTAAAGAATTTTTGCTTTCATAATTAAAGATTTGGTTCATATTCGCGAAGGCTCAATATTAAATAAATATAGTATCAAATTAAAGAATTAGAGGTAAGTAACGCCTGAACTTTTAGTACGATCATGAGGTGTTAGAAGCAAGGATGTTATAGTGGGCATAATAAATTTCAACTTCGCCGTGTTCTTTGTTTTGCGCTCTGTCATATCTTCTTCTGATTTCTTCTTGTTTGTTTTCCACCTTGCAAAGGTCTATGAAAAGTTTGTGTTTCTTTTGCTGTGCCATAGCATAAGGCTCTGCTAACTCAGCTTTCCTTTGTTGAATTCTTGCAAGTTCTTTTTTGAGTTCTTCTCGATTGTCAAAATAAGTTTGGGTGCTGGCAGCTTGGGCAACCCTCAGATCGAATTCTTTGTATGATTTTTGTATTGACTGGTGGACAACACCAACTTTTTTAGGCTCCATTTCGATTTTGATCACTCTTTCTTTTGCTTTGTTTAATCTGTCTTGAGAGATGGAGAGATTTTTGGAAACCCTCATGAATATTCTCACTATCGAGGAGAATTGAGGTGGAACCTGGAATTAAAGGGAAGAACTTAGAATGTTAAATAAAAGGCTATTTAAATCGGATTGTGCAACCCACTCATTAACAGTATGGGTTAGTAGCCTAAGAACAGAGATTATTTGTTCGAGAGTGTAGAGATAAGATTTGCAGGGAGAGTTGGAGCTGCCAAATTCTCTTTGATCGGACTTGAAATAGGAATTTCTTCTTCTTGGGTGATTTTGGTCAAAACAACTACAAGTTTAGCCAATTTAGTATCTGGAAGATCAGATTTAGTGGCTGGAATTTCTTTAAAGTTTAGGGACTTGTGAAGAAGATGGTTTGGTTGGTTCTCTTGGACTTGAAGGATGTTGAGGAGAAGGTATGGCTTCTCTAGTTTCTCGAATAGGTGAGTTGAGGGTTTGTGAAATCGAGAAGTTGATAATAAGGTTAGCATTAATGGGAGAAGAAGGAGTGGAATTGTTCACAACTTGAGGAGATTTTTCTTGGCTCATATCCACCAGGTTTTGTTTTTCAATGATCAATGGTGGAATAATTTGGATAGGGTTGGCCATAATAATGATTGCTTGAACCAAGGAGTGAGGTTCTTGAGATCTTGATCCGTGTTGATGTCCTTTTTTTTATCGATTTGTGAAATCGGTGAGGAAGGAATGGATTGAGCATCCCTCCCAGCTTTTGTCATGATAGAAGTATTTGTAAGTAAAAGAATTCAAAATCGATTAGAACAAGTTTAAATTGGTGAATAGTTTTACCTGGGCAGATTTTCTAGGTTGGAGATGTGGGAATGAAGAAGTCTCTGAGAAGTCATCTGAATCAGAACTATCGGAGGATGAGAAAAAAATATTCGATTGGGATGGTTGTTAACTCTCATTAGAAGTGCTTTCACTTGATGATTGCTTCTGAATTAAAGATTGAACAATTGAATACAAAGTTTGTTAAGATATATATGATGATAAAAGTTTGATAGGAAGAGTCAACTAAGTGTTTACCTTTACAGGTTTGGAGGTTTTGGTCGAAGTTTTTTGAATCTTTTGTCGTGGTTGTTTGGGTTGTACAGAAGCTTTGATTTTCCTTTTCGGAGCTTTTTTGGGTGAGGCCTCAGCCACTTGGAGAGTTTTAATCGCAAATTCTTTGATTTTATCCAAGGTACGATTGTATCGAGAATAATAATTGTTCCACCACTCAATGAAAGATTTAGTGACGAAGGCACTACAAACATAAGACAAATGAGAATAGTTGCCTCGATGTGTATGGTTGACATCGAGACATTTTTTGATATCTTTCCTCGATTTGAATTCGAAATGACAAAGAGCACTGTCTTTCCGAGGAACAGGTGATGCAAGAGCTTGGGAGAAACCCATTTGTCTTGCGACATAACGAGGAGCATGGAGGGTTACTTTAAATTGCTCTTTCTTGTATTGAGATATTCCTATTGGAAATACCTGAATAGCAAGGAAATTTGCTCAAGTCGCATTGGCTACATCGTTGTCTTCATCGTTAGTAGGAAAAAGGAGACGTTCGAACCAAGCCAGTTTACAACCTCAACGTAAGAAGGGGTTAAATGTCAGTTCTTCATTCTGAAAGCTTTTGCATGAATGGAGTAGTGAGAATACAACCCAAAAAAAGGTCTTTGGTCGAAGTGGCATCCTTAAAGTTTGGCTGAAATGGGACTAATCAAAAGTCTTTGATGTGCTATTTTTTCGAAGTGTTGCCCCCATCTTGTTTTATAAATTTTTCAAAAACGGCATTTAGCCAGATTTGTAAAAGCCAGAGGGGATCACCTAGACTGATCGAAGATCTATTTCGGAGATAGTCAACCAAGTGCCCCAGTTCATCAAACAAATTTTCCAAAACTAACTTGGCCAAGTTAAATTTGTGATCTTCATCGAGTAAGGCAGCCAATGGGAGGAATAATTTTTGCATTTGAATACTCCTCGAACAAAAAATAATAGCATTTAACCAGTAGTATAAAAAAGCTACACTTTCCTCATCAGTCACAGGATCATTTCCATAACCCATGTGGTAATTAATAAAATCACTGTAAGAGTTCTTTTGAACTATCTTATAGGATTTAGTTGGTTTTGTGTAGAATGTTGCCTCGGGATAGTTTACCGGGAGACCAGTAATGGCGGCAACATCAAACAGTGTGGGCTCCACCATTCTACAAAGGAGGTGAAAATTGTTGGTGGTCTTGTTCCAGAAACACAGTGCAGTCCCAATCATCCAGCGATGTGTGGTGGGTGTGATGTGAGAGAGACGAAGAAGGTCATGGATGCCCTGTGCTCTCTAAACATTACCTTTTGCTGATTCAAGGTGTTGATACCAGGCAAGAAAGTTGGCATTTCGGGAAATGATTTTAAGGTTGTTTCTGAAGGATTTCTTGTGATCGATGAAGAGAGCAATGAAAAGGTCCTATTTGATGAGCAAATCTTCTTCTTTGGCATTTGGAAAGAAATGGACATTCTTTTTGGTGTGCTCCAGAGTCTGTAAGGGGCCAACAAAATAGCAAGTCTTATCTTCGGCAGTGAAAGAGATGAGAATCCTTTTGTCAGTAGACAAACTCTTGGGATCTTCAATGATAATATCATTGAATCGATTTAATATCTGCAAGTCAGGTTGTTCAAAGGCTTCGGTTGCGGTGTGTTTGCCTTTGTCTTTAGTAGATAAAGTTTTTGGAACAGAAGAAGAAGCCATTGATGGGAGTGTAAAAAAATTTCTAATGATTGATTTGATTATAAAGGGAGAATTTGCACAGAATAATTCAGAAACAGGTGGTAAAAAGTTTTTGAAAAGAAAGGTGACATTTAAGGAGATGAAAGGTTGACGTTGAGTAACGGTGAAATTTTATTAAGTGAAAATAAAGGAGGGGCATTGTTGTTTCGTATTTCGTTTTTCAAAATTTGAAATTAGAAACTTCTTTGAGAAGGTGAAGTGGGAGAGAGAAAAACGATGTGTAGTGGGGAACGTGCCGTAGTGGACACAAATAAATGAAAATTAGTAGGTTTCATTTAAAACGAATTTATTAATTATAGTGGCGAAGTTAAATTAGATAGGATTAAGTGTTTCATTCTTTAAAGATATTGAAAAAACACATTAATTCTAAGGGGCAGTTTATTGATCGAAAATATTTTGTTTCGAAACATACCAAATTCGAAATGTAATGGATTTCTATTTCAAAGAATGAAGGTTGTATTGAGAAAGATTAGTCGAAGAACGAAAAACAGGAGCCAGTCGATGTACTCAGTTGAGGAATGAAGGTTATTTGAAGCTGATTTTTTGCGGTTACACACGATTGTACAGAAAGAGCGGGAACGGTTACTCGAAAACTAATACGCATGGAAGTTACTCTTGAATCTGATTGGTCAAAGACTTTTATAAATAGATAAAAGATAGATGAAAAAAGGGTTGAAACTTTGCTTCAGAAAACACTCAAGCACACTCATATTCCTGCGACTTTCTAAGTTTACGTTCGAGTTACTTTTCTGTAGAGTTCCTTCCACATCTTTAAATTCCATTTATGTTTCTTGTAATCTTTATTTTATCTGCAAATTTACTTTTCAGGAAAACTTTTATCTTTCTTGTTTAATTTTAAGTTTCAGTATCTTACTTTCAAATTTAAAAGTCCTTTGATCTAATCGAAGGCATTTTATACCGTTTTATTTAAATTCAATGCAATTCATTTCAATTCCAGTCAATTTATTTTCAAAGGTTATTTTGTTTGATCGAAAGAACCTTTGATGCACTTTAAAAAACTGGTACTCACAAAGGAGTAGGTTTCAATTCTAAACCATTAGATATCGAACTACTCTCGATTTGCTAAAAATCGATAAAACACAGTGTCATTGGACCGTCATTGATATTTTATTTCGGATTGACGCATTAACATTTGCATTATAATTTTGTGTTCTTTCATCAAGAGTTTTTCAAGGGATTTGAAGTTTTTGATCGTAAACCTCGAGATAAAACCATTATTCAGAAAGTAGCAAATGTATACGAGATGTTGGACTTACATCAAAGAGAAAGAGAGGATACTGGAGAAATATAGCAGTCTCTACACAAAAGAAGGATCAATTAAGAAAGCTAGGAGGAACTCATATGAGAAAAATTGAAAAGGAAGTCTTATTTGTTGTCTTCGCACAACAGTATTTTTTGTAGTTGATTGGTTTTGAATTTGGACCGGTATGGCTCCAAAGTACAATAACTAAATTATTTAGAGCTAATACATCCATATATAACTGGAGTGTTAAATTTAGGGTTGACAAAAACCCTGTACTTGTTTCAACGAATTCAGTCGTGATTGAAGCACTGCCAAGTGCCAAAGCGAATTACCATCAACTGAAAAGAAAACATTTATAGAAACAAGTAATCTGAACATAATCAATTTTATTAGTGAATGAAACAACTATTTATTTTTTCGTGTATGACTAACTTATTACTTTCAAGTGCTAATTTACTCAACTTTGTTGTAATTGTATAACTCGGCATTGAGATCAGAGCAGATGGCAATATAGCTGAGCTTGAGACTTCTCAGTTGACTTGTCATTCAGTTCAAATACTTAGAAAAATCTCGTTGAGCTTCCAGAACCAATTCATCATCATCCCATTCGTCACGGTATGACTCAGGTCGCAGCCTCTTGTTCTTAGATGCAAACTTGTACATTTCCACCCTCCATTCTTCAATACCAGGAATCCCACACTGATCAGCAATCCAGTTATCGTAGTCCCACTGTCATCACCATATATAATCCCAAACACACAATATAAGTATTGTTGATATATATTCTTTCTGGTTCAGAATATTTTCGTTTCGATGTATTTAATCATTATCATTAAAATAGAACTGGATACGAGTGCAGCAGAAAGTAAAACAAACAACAGTTACTATGAATTGGGGAAGGGAGTATATGATTTTAGATAACCACAGTCATAAGACAAGCTAAAAAAGATTCATCACTTTTAAGTTTTAACTTTAGGAAGCACCTGGTAATTGGCCATATTATGAGTGTAACGCTTAGGAGTGCCAGAAGCTTCAAGTGAAGAGTAGAATGCTTCAGTATCTTGAGTCATTTCTTCTTTGGAAGGAAGTGCAAGGCGATTTGACAAAGCTCCTGCTATCCATTTGGTCTGCAGTTCGAACATGGGGAAGGGAACAACCTTCCAAGGCAACCCAACAAATGAAAGCCATGGGGCCAATGCCGGTGGAAAAACATGCTTGTACAATGGTCCTACACGGTTTTCATCTACACTCACTTCCCCGTTTGTTTCAAGGAATGGGAAATCATACTTGTACCTGATAAACGAACAAAAATAGTCATCAATCATCAACAATTATTCAGTTCTCTTCAATTGTATTTGTAGGGTCTTGAATAAAACTGAATGGAGTACGCTGAGAATACCCTGTGCAATGTACTATGATTTCCGCACCGACTGTGTCTCCATCTTTGAAAATCACACGGCCATCTTGATGAACACTGTCAATCTGCATACCAGCGCGTAAGATAAACCATTCAAGAGAAAAGTTGTCAAATAAAATGATGGATACTAGTAATCATAATAGCCATCCAATTCTCACCATGGATGATAAGTTTTACCATAGAATGAAGCCACATGTTATCATGGCCGGGTAGCTTGCCAATTGCATTTTCGTTGAGTGACCTATCTACAATGTGAACTTCTTTAGCAACGGTAGCGATGTCTCGAGAGATATCGACAGCACTTGCTGCACCACCTATTAGAACAATCACCTGCCCGAGTTGAAATGGAAAAACCAGATACGCTAAAAAATATCAAACGTAGAGCAACAACATATGATATTTTAATGGAGCTAGAGAGTATTAGCAGTATAATACAGGCCAAAAAATGCTTTTGCAGGCACATACTTGATCTTGAAAAGGCTCAGGTGTCCTATAATTGTGGCTGTGCATTTGCTTCCCTCGCCATGCAGTAATCCCTGCAAAGATTTTAAATTAAAACATGGAACGAAACAAAACACGAGCATAAATAATGAATTTCATCTCATTCTCTTGTTAATTATCAATTACTGGGATTGACGTTTCCGCCCTCAAGATTTTCGCGGTAGCTTGAATAGCTAAAGGAGATATAATTTTCCTTCACAAATTAACGTGTATGTATGAAATTTGTTTTTTCTTTAAAAAGAGTCCAAAAGAGGGGCAATCTAAGAATATTTTGTTTTTGGTAATGACCTGAACCGGAGCAATCTAATAACTATTTTGTCACAGTTTGGTTTTGGGCCAACTCTTGGAGTATAGCCCGTACTTTCCCAGGGCAGATTTGACATTAGCCATTACAAATCATGTAGGCCCTAGAAAAAGCATTATTATTTCGCGAATTCGAGAAAAGAAATAAATAATAATGTACCAAAGAAAAAAGAAATAATAGACAAATCCCTCCTAAGTTCTAAACTTGACACAAATCATAAATCAAGAAATAAAATTATTAAAATTTAAAATTGTTTTAAATAAATACTTTAATAATTATTGAAAAGTGAAAGGCGCATATAAAAACAAGGAAAGAAGGTGGGGACAGTAACTAAAAACAGAAAACAAACCAGGGATATTGTCAGCGATGCGAGGCTGAACGTAGTGGCCATTGCAAACAACAACGGCGTCGTAAATCTCATCCACACAATCGCAATCATCAGATCTCATTCTGTTGTGATTGGACGGCCTGGATCTCACCCTCCACTTCCCTTCCTCTCCCAACCCAGCGATCACCACCTCCGTCTGCAGCCTCACAACTTCTCCGATCCCGAAATCGGCAGCGAAATCCTGCAGGTACATCAGCACCTCCCTGTGACCCGGGAACCTTCTCGGGTCCCTGTCTTTCCCCTCTCTCCTCTCGAACGGGTAATCCCGAACCCCCATGCACTCCCGAGGCAGGTTCGTTCGGAGCGAATCGTACAGGCTCGAGTGCACCACCCTGCGCTTCGGGTCCACGCCTAGCGGGTCCGATTCGCTCTCCGGAGTGTACACCCAGGTCCCGCCAACTTGCTCGCCTCGCTCGAACACCACCACGTGGTGCCCTTCTCGTCGGAGCTCGCGAGCGGCAATTAGGCCGGCGGCACCAGCTCCGATGACTGCCACGTGGCGCGTCGTGAGAGACGACATGAGTGGGAGT
>NC_029789.2:14420057-14420436 GCF_000816755.2 Arachis ipaensis | reverse complement strand
CTGTTAGCTAGCTTAAGACGACATTCGCCTTATTATTATTTTATTATTTATTTCTCTACTATTTATTTTAAAAATGCTCTGCCACTGCCGCTTTTCCTTTTATTTTTTTAGGTATTGGTATAATTTTGGTGTAATAATTAACTATTAGATTTTATGGTATTTTTTAAAATTGTGAGAACAGTATAATACGTTTTTTTTGTATTGACAATACGTCTTCTTGTATTGTATATTATATACAATACATACAATACAAGAAGGTGTACTATACTATTTCTATAATTTTAAAAAATAACATAAAATCTAATAATTGAGTATTACACCAAATTTTTTTTAATATATAAAAAAATTAATCCGCTTTTTTTCTTCTTTCTTTTTCCAG
>NC_029789.2:14413853-14419330 GCF_000816755.2 Arachis ipaensis | reverse complement strand
TTGCCACATGTTGAAATTTTATTAGACGAGTAAAGTCCCTCCTCACATGGACTGTCTTTCTTGAAGTAACAGAAGGGACTACAATTTTAGTGTTCCTCCGTATTGGATTTCGCGTTGAGATTCTAATTACACTAATTTGACCCCTTATATTAAATTTTGAACTAGATATAAATTTTTTAGTTTATTTTTTACGTGAGTTAGTAAACAAATTGCTGATATTGCACAATCATTGTCATGTTGTCAATTATAACAGCTAGCTGATATTTTGTAGTGACCGAAATAAACTAAAAAAATTAAATAAAAGATCTTTTTAAACAGAAAAATAATTCCTTTTAAGATTATTCTTAAACTCCTCTCAAGATGAAAGAAGTTTCGCATGAGAAAGTTGTATTTCATCGCCATCGAGTTAAATTTCAATTTGGCCTTTAAAATTTGGCCTGATTCTCAGAATGACCCCCACAATTTCGTTGGCCCCAATTAGACTCTCAAATTTATAATTGTGGCTCCAACTTGCCCCTGCGATCATCTCCGTCACCGAAATGCTGATCTAGCGCAATTGCATGACATGATGGACACTACTTAAACGACGGCGCATTGATTTCACGCGCAAACCCTTTGAAAACCACGTAGTGTAAGAGTTTTCTTGATATTTGGCAACTTATGATCATTGTAGTGGAAAGAAAGAGTTTTAACCCACAAAAAACTGAAACGACGTGGTTTCCAAAGGGTTTGGGCGCGAAACCAATGCGACGTCGTTTAAGTAGTGTCCACTGTGTCATGCAATTGCATCAAATCAGCATTCTGGTGACGGATATGATCGCAGGGGCAAGTTGGAGCCACAATTACAAATTTGGGGTTCTAATTAGGGCCAACGAAATTGTGGGGGTCATTCTGAGCATCGGGCTAAATTTCAGGGGCCAAATTGAGATTTAACTCATCGCCATCTTTGCCATAGTATCTGCCACCGTATTTGCATCTCTCATAATCAAACGAAAGTCAACACACTAATTCCAATGCATGATATCTCTTATTTTGAGCACCAATGGATCAATAAACCCAAAACTATCTTGGTGATAAGTAACAAGATTAAATGCTTCTACACAATCCATCTCACAAATAACATCTCCTTGACCCACATCCCAAACTAAGAGATATCCTCTCTAAATAGCAAACAATTCCCCTTGAAGAATACTATTACTCTCAATCATTCCTAAACACCCCCTTTGCCAACTCCCATTACAATCTCTAATAACACAAGCAAAACCAACACTATCACCCGAACCAAGATAACTAGCATCACAATTAATCTTGAAAGTACCAATGGATGGAGGATTCCAAAAACCATTTAGAGTAGAGAGAAGGGATATACGTTGTAATTCAAAAATATTCCTAAGCTCCTTTTCTGAAGTTAATGCCAGACAAATCACTTTTTTCCGAAGGCCAAGTTTCATGAGGATTAAAGATGTCATTATTCCTTACTCTCCATATCCACCAAAGTCTCGAAAAGAACTTGAACGGATGCTCTCTGCTATGATACAAGAACCAGTTCTTCAAATCCAATGGATGACAGGAAATATCCAACCTGTGTCATACAAGCTGAGCTTTTGGGCAATCCCGAATACAATGTAAAACCGATTCCTGGTTAGAAAGACATCTTGGGCACCTATCTGATGACAACATCCCTCTTCTAAAGCGAAAATTTGCAGTAGGAAGAGCCTCCTTAAGACACAACCAAACCAAAAACTTATGCTTTTCCGGAACAAGCTGACGCTAAAGCCAAAACCAATTCTCCCGCTCCTTCTAACCAAAAAGCTTCTTACACAACCACAAGTAACCATTGCGTGAGTCATAGACTTTTGCAGCAGACCCAAACCAATACCAACCCACTTCCGGACCTGCTTACACATCTGGATTGTAAGAGAGAATATTACCTTTCAGATTTTGAGATAAAGGAGAATAAAGAGTATCCAAATGCCACCTACCAACCGACCAAATATCCTGTATCTGGAGATTCGACTCAGAAATGTGAACATAATCCATCTCATTAGATAACCGTCCTTCTCTCCTCCAGTTAGAAAACCAAAAATTCTGGTTCAAATCCCCAATACACCAAGCAAACCCATCCTTCAACACTTCTCAAGCCTTGCAGAGACTCCTCCAAATGGGAGAGCCCTTGTTTTTAGGACAACTAAAACAGTTATATAGAGATGATCGGTATTTGACATCCAACAATTGGACCCATAACTTGTTTGGCTGCTGAAAAAAAGTCCAAATTAGCTTCCCAAGAAGAACAATATTCACACAATAAGGATCTCTAATCTCCAACTCTCCATAATTTTTTTTTGGAGTAACCAGTACCTTCCAACTAACAAGATTCAATCATCTTCTATCAACTTGTCCTTTCCAAAGAAAATTCCTCATCATAGACTCCAATTTACTAATGATTCCTTTGGAAAAAATAGAGACCTGCATCTAGTATGTGGGAATCGCAGCTGCAACAGAATTAACCAAGCAGAGTCTACCAGCCCGATTAAGTAAACTCTCTTTCCAGCTTGCTAGTCTACTTCGAATCTTATCCAAGACACCATTGAAAGTTGAACGGGTCACCCTAGAATGGCTAAGGGTAACCCCAAGATACTTGCCCAAGTCCTAGACAAATCTGATAGAGGATACCCCAGTGAAAACCTCTTTCCTTGTTGCATAGACATTCTTGGAGCAAAGCGCTTTAGACTTCTCCACATTAATCTTCATCCCAGATGCTTTGCAAAAAGTCTCTAAAACCAACATCACATTTTGCACTTGTTTCTTTGTAGCTTTACAGAATAGAAGCAAGTCATCCGCAAACATTAAGTGGGATATCCTTGGTCCCCCTCTAGAAACAGCAACCGGCTCCCACAAGCCCAAATCAACCTGATGACTAATAAAGCATGCCAATCGCTCCATACACAACACAAAAAGATAGGGTGACATAGGGTCTCCTTGTCTAAGACCCCGGCTATGAGTAAAGCCATTCAGACGATTCCCATTCCAAAGAATAGATAAGGAGGAAGCAGTGACACAATTCATAATCAAATTAATTGTAGGAATAGGAAAACCAAAGCTCTTAAGGGTATGAGCTAAAAACCTCCAGTCAACTCTGTCATAAGCTTTCTCTAGATCAATCTTAAACGCCAGTGTGCCTTTCTTTGATTTAGTCTTCTTCATAAAGTGGAGGACTTCTTGAGCAATAATGATGTTGTCAGGGGTTCTTCGTCCCGGAATAAATCCTCCTTGAAGCGGGCCAACAATCTTCGCAAGATGAGGACGGAGCCTATTAACAAGGACCTTCGTGATGATCTTGTAAACTATATTACAAAGACTAATTAGCCTGAAATCTTTCATAGATACTGGTGATTCAACCTTTAGAATAAGAACCAGTAAAGTCTCCATCATTCTCGGATCAAGAGTAACACCAGAGAATGCCTGCTTCACCATCTTCCAAACATCAAGACCAATGAAAAAGGAGTTCATGTGAAAAACAGCTGTTCTGACTTCCTCCATAGTAACTGGTACTGTAAGATTATTGCAAGCTTCCTCATTCAGAGAAGGAAGAGGCACATCACCAAGGCAACCCAAATCAACATCATCCAAATGACAGAATAAGCTTTTATAGAAAGACTCTGCTTCTTGACTCAGAACCTCTTGATCAGTTTCCACACTCCATCCTTGGGAAAAAGGCCATAAATTTTATTATGCTTCCTTCGCACAAGAGTTTGAATATGAAAGAATCTTGTATTTCTATCCCCGAACCTTACCCATTGCTCTCTGGACTTTTGGAACCATAGGAGCTCTTCTTGCACTAGAGTATTATTATAATCATCAAGCAACTGTTGCTCTTTCTGACGCAAATAAATGCTATCCACCACTTCCAAACGTTTTTGTAAATAATTAATCTGCTGCTGTAATTCACATTTCTTAACAAAAATATTACCAAATACCTTCGAGTTAAACTCTAGTGAATTCTTTTGTACTTCCGAAAGCTTGCCATGAATCTCTTTATTACCAGACCACCATGACTGATTCACAATATCCCTATACCCTGGATGAGTAGCCCAAGCAGCAACAAAATGGAAAGGTCGATTCCCTTTAGGCTGAGGACGACCTTTACAACGCACCAGAATAGGGCAATGATCAGACTGAAGCCTATTCAAAACTTTTGCATAAGCTTCTGGAAAGATAGATATAGTTAGCAGTGTATAATTCTCATGGTTTTAAAAACTGGATTGAATCGGCTAACCAGATCAGTCCAACTATGAACCAATGATATTAACGGTCTAATTAGGCATATAAAATTGTTGATAAAAAAATTGGTAGAAAACTGCTGGATCGGCTAAGAACCGACCGGTTAGACCAAACTAAGAACCGGCCAGTTTGAAGAAACGACGTCATTTTAGTTTGTTTCATTTTACTTCACTCTCACTCACTCGACCAGAAGTCCAGAGCTTTGAAGTCTGAATCACTCCCCCTTTTTCAACTCTAGCTTCTCTTCGAGCTACTACCGCCGTTTGTCTGTCGAGCCATTGTCGCCGTCTGTCTGTCGAGCCATTGCCGCTGTCCGTCTGTGTAGCCACTGCCCCTAAGTCTCCAACCCCTACTCTCTTCTTCCGCGAGCTCAGCCCATCTGTTGTATTCATCGTCTGGTCAATAGGGGTGTTTGCGGTGCGGTTTGGTTCGGTTTGGTTTGTTTTTTTTTATCGAAACCATCCGAATCAAATCTAACCAATTGAAATCAGTTTTATTTGGTTCGGTTGTTCAGTTTTTTTAATCAATTTAAATAAAAATTTGTCATACTATTTTACAAAGTCATAACATTGAAATCATATAACACAAATACGACAATTAAAGAAGTTTAAAAGTTTAATAGTCAACACAACAAAAAAAAAATTTCCAACGACACAGAACAGGTCAATACAAGACAAGACACGGAGAGCAAGACATAAAAGACAGAGACACAAAATTTAGTATTTTTATATTTTGTTTAGTGATAAAATATAACAAATGATGAAAATATAATTTATTTTCATTTTTTTTATTCATAAAACTTGAGGAAAAAAATATAATAATAAAAAATATAATTATAAAAAATTAATAAAAATAATAAAAAAATAAAAAATAAGTTGTGTCTCTTATTAGTGTCTTCTGTTAGAATGGATATAAAATACACTAATTTAATATTTTTGAACACAATATTTCTATCTATATCTCATCTGTCAAATACAATTTTATATCTCAGTATTCTTATCGAAATGTCCTATCCAATAAACAAATACAGCTTTATTGGACAAATGCTTATTGGGATGAAATTGGCTAAAATTTTACTTCGAATTAGGCCGACAACTACCAATCGGCCACCATTCACCACTCGATATCCACATATCCTCCACTATATTATTATATGCAGTTGCTGGAGGAGTTAAAAAAAAAAAACGAGACTGCTA
>NC_029789.2:14361312-14413831 GCF_000816755.2 Arachis ipaensis | reverse complement strand
AATAATGTGAATAATGTGTATTTAGACATATTTATATTATAAATATTCTCCACATATATATAAGTCATTATTCTATATAAGTGCATACAAGTCTCTTTAACCTAATTCACCTCATGCGTCACTATCTAACTAATTTTTCAATTAACACGCAAATATATAATTGCCTTTTTCAAAAGGATTTCGTTTTCGTTTTTAAATTTTTTCAACGTTTTCGATTTACGTTCTTTTCTATTTCTGCATTCTCTATGTTTCTCTTCGTTCGTTCTCCACGTTTTTGAAGTCAAGCTCTAAAATCAGTTTTGAACAGTTATCTCGTTGTTGAAGATAATGAATAATTCAAGTTCAGATTGTCAATTATATTGAATCAAAACAAAGTTGATTATTGTTTTGAATCCAATCAAGTGATTGAGGTGTGATTCGATTTTAGTTAATATTTTCGTTAGTAGCTTATGATTCTGTAGGTGAATAATGTTGTTTTTGTTTGTGAAATTGTTGTTCATCGTTGATGGTTTGAATTGAATGTAATGTAAGAGTTATGCATTAAAGAAAATATTTTTCTGTATTTGTAGTAAATTTTGGTGTAACACGAGAATATTTAAGTGTATTGTTTAAGAATTTTGAATGTATGTGTGCTGATAAGTTCTGCATAATTCAAACTCTTATTCTCCCTTCTCCTCATCTTATGCTGCTTCTTCTTCTTTTTCATCATCATCATCATCTTCTTCTTTTTCTTATTCATCTTTTTTTTCTTGTTTTATCTTCTCAAGTTTTTTCTTGTTTTACTCTCTTAACAATAATAAAAACAAAAAAATCAAACAAAGAAGAAGAAGAAACACATAATGCTACAAAATTATTTGGAAGAGAATGAACTTACATTCATTCAACTAAAAGAAAGAAAGAAATAAGAAAAAAAGAAGAAGAAGGAAAAAAATGCAGTATTAGAAGAAACATTTTTCTATATTTGCAGCAAATTTTGGTGTAACACGAAGATATTTAAGTATGTTGTTTAAGAATTTTTGGTGTTTTTGTACTGATAAGTTCTGCATAATTCAAAACTCTTTCTCTTCCTCCTCATCTTCTGTTGCTTCTTCTTCTTTTTTCATCATCATCACCATCTTCTTCTTCTTTTTTTTCTTATTCATCTTTTTCTTTTTGTTTTACCTTCTCAAGTTTCTTCTTGTTTTACTCTTTTAACAAGAAAAAAATTCAAACAAAAAAGAAGAAGAAACACATAATGCTACAAAATTATTTGAAAGATGATGAAATTACATTCATTCAACTAAAGAAGAAGAAGAAGAAGAAGAAGAAGAAGAAAATTTCGGTGTAATACAAAGATATTTAAGTGTATTGTTTAAGAATTTTTGGTGTATGTATGCTGATAAGTTCTACATAATTCAAAATTCTTCCTCTTCTTTCTCTTCATTTCTGCTGCTTCTTCTTCTTCATATTCTCATTTCATTTTCTCATAATTCTTTTCGAATTTAGCTTCATAACTTCCTTCACTTTTCGCGACGATTTTAAGAGATTTTGATATTTGTTTGAATTTTGAGCGTTGCGGTTTTGATTGAGGAAAAAGAACCGTTTACGCTATTTAAGAGTTAAGGACGTGTGTGTTTACACGCAATCTAAATTAAAAATTATTTTTATTGGATTTGAGCTAACTTATATGAAATTATATACCAAAAATACTTGTATGTGTAGCAGCCCTCTTTATATTAAACGCGATTTTTTAAAACATGTATATTAAAAGTGAAATTGACTTTATTTAGAGTAAATTTGGAGTTAATATTCAATTTGATCCTTAAAATTTGTGGTAAAAAAATGTTAGAAGACTATTAGAATTATTTTTTTGGCCATCATTTAGCCATTAATTCAATTCTTTTAGTCTAATTTTTTTAGTTTAGTAATTCAACAACATATTTTATCTCATACTTTTAAACAATGATAGCTAACTGATGGCCAAAAACAATGAATCCTAATAGTCCTCTAACATTCTTCTTTAAAGTTGGACTCAAAGTAACTCTTAAAATTATAATTAACTTAATTTGGATGCCAAATATAGTAACTCGGCACTGAATTCGATGGTCTCAAAACATTTGAACCATTAAATAGTCTCATAATAAAACATGTTTTTTAAGTTTTTTAATAACTGTTAAATAGTCCGTTTCTAATTTTAATTACAAGTTAACCCCATATATTTTATCTAATTATAAAAATTATTTTTTATTTTATAAATTATTATTTTATCATTCATTTATTATGTTTATTAATAATAAAAAACAAAAACAATAATGAATTAGATCTTCCATTTGATCGTAATAATTTAATCACCATTGATCGAAGCAGATTGTTTCAATTTTGAATGCAATAGTTGATAATAGTTATTCATGGTGGTGTTTAATGTTAATTAGATTGATGGCCAGTGATGCATGCTCCTCAAACACGAGACGAGGCAGAGGCGAAGCTAGCGGACAATAGGAACTGATAGCTGGATATGCAAGTTCAAGTTCACTGCAACCTGCGGATGTAACAGATGGTGTTGCCCCAAAATGCTTCTGCGGAAAATATGCTATCTGTTACATGTCAAAGACAGACAGCAACCCGAATAGGCTAATTTTTGGATGCCCATTGTTAAAGGTAAGCACCCAATTCTTCATGTATGATCACTAAGTTTATGCTAAAATTGGCTAAATTTTGAATTTTTTGAATGGAGGTTTAGAATATAGAATTTGGTTATTTTTTCCTAGCTCAAGTTGTTGTAGATGTGATTTTTAGTTGTTTAGAATGGCATGCCTATTGGTTATGAAAATGATTTGATTTTGCAAGCGATATGCTGTTAAATTGGGTTGATATTGTATATGATTTGATATCGGTGCTGGTTAATTATGAAGAATGATTGAGAACTGGGAAAAAGTTGATTTCTTGAAAATAGATGTACCTAGATTAAAAATGTTGATTTTGACATGAATTCACATGGAACCTGATCTGATATAAAAATGGCTTTAAAATTTGAAAGAATTTTTAATATTTAGCCTTTAGGAATTAATTACATTCACATATGTGTATTAGATTGAATTGGAGTGTTTTGTACCACCATACATTCATTGTGTTCTATTTGATATAGGTGACAGAAGCACACTGCAAATTCTTTCTCTGGGTTGATGACCACATTGTAAGGGTCAGAGCGGGGGAGGCTACAAGGGGATCGGGTGATGGGAAGCAGAATCATGTTGAAGAACATTTGGGAATGGATAACTTGATAGCACATATAGAGGAAAGAATACTAAACCTAGAGAAGCTGCTGAACAAGAAAAGTATACAAGCAGAGTTGAGGAAGAAGACTAGAGAAGCAGCTGCAAGAGAGATGGAGGCTTCATCAACAAAGTCAAACGATTAGATGAAAACCAGAACCTGAAGCACCTCTATTAGGTTCAGAAACTTAAGAATAATTGCATTCTTTCTGAATTTTTATACTAGAATGTAGACACACAATTGCTTGAATCTTTTAAATGAAAAAGTGTCGATGACTTTTTTTTATATGGGCAACATGGTTGGAAGTTGATTATGTTTTACCTATACATACGTATATGTTTTATGGTATTTGTTTTTGTGAGTTAGTTATCAAATTTCCCTACTAAGTTCAGTAGCATATGAAGGCTAATATGTTGTAGTAAGTCAGTCCGAATACCAGAAAATAACAACCTTTTTATTAGTGACATGAATGCTTAAGATTGCAGTCATGTTATAACTAAATCTTCGGCAATTCTGTAAGAGTAGGAAGGAGAAGGGCATGACAATATAGACTGATGATTTGGTGACTTCCATGACAAATCATGCAGCTACCACAATAGATAATTGACAAGATCTGTTTTTCTTCTTATATACTAGTGTGCAGCATAAATTTCAACAAATGAGAGAATGAAGAAGCTGAACTCAAGTAGAATGTTATGTTAGGCTTGGAAAAATTAGTGAATTGCAACGTGTTAGTCAAGTTTAATTGCTTTCCTTTCAGAAATTTTCCTGCATAGGTTTTCAAATCACTATTCCATTGAACCTAAGTAAATCTTATCACTTGTAGTTTATCTGACCATGATGAAAGGCCACTACTTTGTTCTAATATACATCAATTGTTCAGCAAAAAGTGGAATGCTATTTTTTTATTAACTCTCAGGTTTTGTAACTTTGATGATTTTTTATTTTCCATTGTAGATTATCTTGTGTATGTCATAGACTGGGGTAAAGCAACGGAGACCAGCTATGATGCTTTAACTAAGCTAGCATGTCTGTAAACGTAATGGATTTCAAAGGCTTCAGCTCATCAGGTATTGAAGTTGTAGACTCATCATCTTTATCCCTTTGCAGATGATGTATAATGCTCCAAATGAAAGATCTGATTTTTCAAAAAATCGTAGCTTGCCATTACTGCTGAATCCTTTACAATTGTACTCCTGATAGGTCGTATTTTTGGTCAAATTATAGGTCAAATTTTGTATGCATGTGTCGATTAACGATCATCCCGGTTGAGTTCTGGTTAGGTATTAAGGTTTAACATAGTAGATGATCAAATGTCATCGATATTTTTTTCCGATGTTAGTTAGTTTAAATAACTGAATATTTAGTCTTTCTGACATACTTGGGATTGGGCTCGGTCAACTAACCTGGAAAAACTTTTATTTTTTCATAGTTCAAGTCTCTCTAAAAGTAAAGTGGACTAGCAATCAAATTGGGCCAGCCACAAAAATAATTAGTAGATAATTCAGCTGAGGATTAATGCAGCAAGTGGCTTGAAACCGATTAAGCCCAAGTTTCTCCGGAATTTTAAGGCAAAACAACTTTTTCCAGGTAACTATTTATTCCATTCATGTGTCTGTCTACCCTTACCTTGCTCAATCTTTTTTTGGAATAGGATATTTTGATTGAATATTCTCGTAAAATTGTTAGTAGGTTAACTGATTAGTCACATAATCTCTATACTAAGATGGTTAGAAATAGAATAACACCATTATAAATCTCCTATATATGAGGAACACTACATGACACATCGAATTAGATAGAATGAAGTTGTTATGCAACCATTTCTCTTAATTTTGGGCTTTTCAAACCAAAGTAAAACATACACAAGTAAGATAATCTGAAATAAAAAAATATTAGCATTAACCAACAGCATAACAATTAACTGGGGTTTTTTAAAACAAAAAAAAAAAACATAAAGAACATCAACCGAATACTAAACATAGATGTTCAACAAAGTTCCACATAACATTTAGTCGGAGTAGATCTAAATGTCAATTATTTCTAGACAGGAAACATCCTGCAAAATACTTATCGGGTGTGGCATTCTTGGGTCTCGCCATGCTCTCCTCACCAATAGATTTCTAGTGCCATGTTCAATGTCATATTCCGTCAACAGAAGCTCTCTGTACCTATAACTGACGAGTAACTCTCTTTCCTTCAAATTGTTAACCAACAAAATTAGGTTATCGTCCATGAATAGTATTAGATTTTCTCTGATGCTTCGACTCGCAAACCTGCAATGTTGCTCTAATATTTTGTTTCCATCGGTGTCCTGATTCAAGTGCCAAATTGATGCGACATAACCAAATTCATTGTGTGTCTGAGCGAGGAGTGCAACCTTGTCCTTGTGGGTTACTAAATTGTGAACGGTATATATTGCACCTACTGGAATAGAAACCTCACTAAAAGATTCATCTTCAACAATGTAACATAAAACAGACTTGGGTGTAGCATAACTATCTCCTGTACCAGTAATCCAATATGCATGATCATTAAGAAAAATAGAATTAGGGTCAATTTTTTCCACACCAAGGAGATAATCAACACAGTGAAACCATGTAGAACGCCTTGAACAATATCTAGAGAAAAAAACGTAGGCATCAGCTATGTCCCTTTTGCACATATGTATGATGGTGTATGCATATGTGTTTGGGACATGACCGAAACCATATACTGGGAAATATGATCTACCGTGGTCCCTGTGGGGGTCGAAAATTTCTCTAGAGCGTTGTGTTGTTGGATTCCATACCAAAAGTCTTGTGTCGTCTTGTCCACGGGAGAACTTGAAACATATGTTCCCGTTTGACACTCCCACAATACAAAACCAACCATGAATGCTAACTCCGAAAGGTTGTTGAACATGCACTTCTTCTCCTGAAGCAGCATTCACTATATATAGTGAATCCGAACCCATTAACAGTAGTGAGTATCCAACATGAAATAAGACATGTTGATCTAACACTTTCTGCCTTCGTATGTGTTCTATGCATGTCTCCGGTTGGCGTAGGTGTCGGTTCCAGAATTTATTCAAGCACATACATCTCCCTACAACTTTGGCACTACTTCACAGAAAGATTTCTTGCAGAAGTTCATCAGGTATAACCGGCAACGGAAGATAAATTAGTTTGCATTTAGTCATTTTTCTAGAGGAACGTTTGGTAGTCTTGGTTTTGGGTAGGTTTATGCTGTAGTCTTTGTTTAGTTGAAGTCTCTTGTTTGCTTATCAAGTAATGAACTTATACTTTCTCTAACTTATTAATTGTGTGAGATGTTGCATCCAATGAGAATTGATATAACAGAATATTGTGTTTACCAGTGTTAATTGTAACCAGTTTGAACTAGGTATTGTGTACCATTAAACTTGTCTCGTCTACCAAAGTTTTGGCTATGCTTGCAAATAAATTATGTGAGAGTTCCAACATACTAGTTTAAGTTTTCTCTGACTTTTTGTTAATTTAGTTTGAAATTAGAAGCAGCCTCCAATTTTTCCTTCTAGAATGGAAATAGTTGCTAACCAAATCCATGTGTTCTACATGTGTATTTACATTATCTTTCTAAGTTTTATGTTTCTAAGAACACCATCTCACTCCCAATTTAATCATTTCCGCAGATTCTTCATAAAGTATTTTCAATCACTAATTAGGATGTTACCACTGCCACACCCTCATCTATGTAGCTACATAAAAACAACAATCTAAGTATTCCACATGAAAAATCTTTTGTTACCAAAATAATTACTGGAGTAAAAAAATTCTACAAGAGGTAGAATTGTGTGACAGTTAATAAAAAATAAAACCAATAAATTATGCAGTATATATGACCCACATATATATTGACAAAATAACAATTTCCAACAGGATAATTTACATTAAGAAAATCAAAGTTATTATACAGAATACTACTCGAAGATGTCCACAAAAGTAAATATGTACATATACACATGGCCACCGAAAAATATTACAAAAGATAAGTGCACCATAAAAGCAAAAACTAATAACGTTGCCATGTTCTGTCCTACGAGTATGGTGTTCTTTGGTTCACAGACGAGTCGGAAGAGTCAGACGACGCGGTTCTTCGATACCTCCTACTAGGTCTTGCCACTGCCCCTCCCCCCTGTTGATGGCGGTTGATCCTGTAATATTTTTGGAAAATTTATTATACAGAAATTAATATAAAAGACTGTGAATATAATTTCCTAACTAAACGAATTATTGTTATCTTGACTCCTGGGAACGCAGTGGTGAACCTTGTTGCCTCCGACGCTGCAGGCGTAATAACCTTTCGGTCTCGAACGCAGCCAGCTGTTCTTCCTTGTTGAAGTGTACCTTGCATCGGTCTGCCAGCCAATGAATGATTTGGTCAGGCAACATGGTGGCCGCGTATATGTTGTCAACCGCTCTGGGCTTTTCCTCCGCATGAGTATGGTCCCATGCAAGCATGTAGATGATCCCCCAACTTACGTAACTCAGTTCCACAATAAGCAACAGAGTTGGTCGATAGAGCGATCTTATCCTCCCTATGTCCGATGCTTTGATCGAGTACTTATCACCCTGTCTCTTTGGGTTGATATGGAGACAGTGTCTTGTCTGTCTATGAAGTAGAGATCAGTGGTTGTGAAGAAAGAGAAGTTCCATACAATGTGTGGTGGAAATTGTATATCTTCCTATAGTCACAGAAACAAAATTACATGTCACACTGATGTTGCAAAAAGTTTAGATACAGAAAAGAAAAAGAAGAAACGTCTGTGGCATTGGCCATAAACTTACATCTGCTGCAAATAGGTTTAACACGAAAGTCTGGTCAGGGCATCTTCTTACGTTCGTAAATGCATTCACGTAACTAGCCAACCCGAACCAAAAATTGAATAGGCAGCAACGTTAATAAGAACAAACCATGCAATCACACAACCAAAAAATTGTAAAATCATAAAAGTTGTAAAACACAATCCATGCAAAGACAGACGGTCATGTGTGTGGAAAGAAAACATGATGAAAAAGCAGATAACAGTTAGATGCTTACCGGAATTGTGGCTCCATCTTTGTTTGCTACAAGTTGTTAGTAGTTGCTGCAGGTAATAGGCGCGGTGAGTGATTTAGAAGAGAGTTTAAAATATTGTTATCAAATGAGTTTTAGAGGAACTCAAGATTAACTTTTAAAGGGAGTTAAACCAAACGTCGTACCGGTTGTATAGGAGGGTTAAATAAATATCTTGAAGCCATCCATTTGGATTCAAACGCCATTAGTTATCAAACCTTTTCGAAAATGAAAACTGAATAATAAATACATACACTAAACTCTCTTTGAACGGTATTCCTCTTTTTTGGAAAATGTAAATGAAGTTTAATAACCCTTCGTTGGTCTTCGTATCACTAAATGAATACACATATTAAAGATAACCAAAGTTACACAAAGGAGAATAAAAAAACATTATAATAAGTATAATCTTGTGTTTATAGTTAGTTAAGTTATTGAAATCATTTTTAGTTAATTGATTTACAAAATATCAGAAGTAATTCAAACGATTTTCTCATTAACATAGCAAGATGCGGTATTCCATTATAAAATGGACTAAAATATCCCATTAATTAATATATAAATATCATAATATCAGGTAAAAATTTTTTTGGTTTTTTTAAAAAGGGTTTGGGCAAACTAGTTCGATTTTATTATGACTCAGTAGTTTTTTCTCAATCAATATGCGCAATATAAAACCTAAATTCATAATTAGCGTAAAGTATGGCGAATAACATAATCATAATAAGTTGTTGCAAGCATTAAAGAATTAAAAGTCTAAGCAATTAACACAGTTATTTCAATGACTTGGGTATAAATAACTCAGAGCATATTTCCTATCCCCTGAATCAATCGCTCTTCCTTTTTATATATTTCATTGTAGTATGTTTTTGCTGCCTGAAGGACTTTCTGGTATTTCAAATTGAACGGATTCATGACCAGATCAATAGCCAGCCGCAATCTTTGCTTTCATTTACCTAAGCGCAAAAAAAAAAAAAAAGTCAGAATGTCAGCATACATTAGATTAACATTTTAAGAGAATATAAGAAACCATGAAAGGAAACTTATTGTATAATTACCTTAATATTATAGTTATTCCTCCATTGGCACTCTCTCATCCAGGTTGTCACTCAAACTCCACAATCATTCCTTCCATATTAAAAAAAAGTTTGTTATAGTATATACCCAACTTAATTTCTTAGGGTACATGATCATAGCAGATGGAATGGTACTGTAAAAAAATTTATCATCCTTAAGTAATGGTGGAAGGAAAATCAGTGTATAGCACAATAACAACATCAATAAATATCTTAGCGGTCTCTTGAAGTTGTGCAAAAGCAAAAATTTTCTTCACATGTTAGCAACATCATTGATGTCTGAGTGTAATTTAGAATTCAACTTACAACGACAATTTTTACAGTTTCTTACGAGTCATCATTTTGCTCGCCAATCTCTGCAGGGTGTATTATAGGATATTCCGAAATTACTGGTCTGTGTGTTGTGTGGTTAGCATAGAAGGTTGAGTCATCAAGTATCTCCTTAATAAACAGTGCCTATAATCATAGTAAAATTTATTTCATGTGTCAATTCCACTGCGTGTTCAAGTAATTTAGAAGGTGCTATTTCTGAGTCTTATAAATTTTAAAACACTACCATTAGCTTGGCACAACGACGGCGCCTGTTTATCCTCGAGACGCATGGTTTAGAATCTAGTAATATCAGGTGTCTTTTTTCAATGTCAATTACAAGCAGGTACCAGTGCATGTTATCCTCATTCATTGGAACAAAAATCTAACAAAAAATACACAAAAAAGTTATATTGGAATAAGTATTCTTTACTGACATTAACATATACTGTGATACGTAAAGTAGAAACTTACCTTGCATAACGATTCAAACTCTCCCATGTATTCCTCAGCGTAATAGCATTTCAAAGTCTTTGGCGAGTGAGTCCAATTAAGGGCAAATTGCTGAAATTTCAGTTTAGGGGAACATGTATAACATCAATGGAAACCATGCGATGGACAATCTGTTAAATGTTTTTTGACTCACCGAAAATGTAGTGGGTAAAAACCACAAGCAGGGAAACGTGGTGTCCTTGCGTGCATCACACATGAGCATGCTTGATGTCAGGTTTATGATCTGCTTTATCGTTCGTTGTTTGATGAACAAAAAAAAAATATATACAGATATTCCATTAATAGAACTATTTTAGATGTTTGAAATTTCATTTATGAAAGTAACAAATGCTCATGACTTAACAATCCATACCTCGTTTACTAATGGTTTGTTTGGCAGTAGAGTATACATGACTCTCCTATTAGCGTGCCACAAGTTTGTCTATGAGATTACCTCCGAATTAAATTCTTCGTCCTCTAGATTTGAACCAAATACGTAGGTCACGACTGAAACTTCGTCCTTGCACAATGCCATATCAGCTGGGGGACGGAACAGAACAAGCATCCACTGATAAAATGAAAAGTTACGCGTTAGTTATTAATAATTAGAACAACAAATAATTAACAATTCCTTAACAGTAGATAACCCACCGCAGGTATCTTTGCGGATTCCTTCGTTAGTGGCAACTTTCTGTCAGCCGGGTTGAAATAGCTAACATATACCGCCTTGTTTAAGCTACTTGGTATAACTGGTTCTGTATCTGTCTTCTTTCCAGTACCATCATCACTGAACAAATTGCGGCGAATAACATAATCAACTGGCGTTTTTTGTTCACACTTCGGAGACATTGAACAACAGTTTGTATTTTTATGCGAAATTGAATCCGCGGCTTGATGAATACTGGACATGTTGGATCTAATCTTCTTGGTTGAATCTAGATTTCTCTCAAGAGTACCCGATGGCATGCTGAATCCGCTCATGATCACAGGCATTACTGTATGGTTGAAGTTATCGGACGGACCATTCCGAAGATTAATAGTCTGTGGCATTGTTCCAAACACGGGATAACACGTTTTGGTCTGGGAAGCAATCAGGTTTGAAAGTGTATTCATCATCGTCGACATTTGCGTTACCACATCTTTTAGGGACCCTTCTAGTACTGTTGCTTTACCCAAGTCCTCGCCAATTTCTTTACCGGCTCCACCATTAAAATTTATATGTAGTCGCTGGTCATTCATGGTGCTTCCGCGGAGACTATGAAAAACAAAACATAAAATATGAATAAAATATATTCGGAATTGATTTAAAAGTACACTCACAAATTGTTGAAATATAACTTAATTCTAACCTGGATGACAGTTCTATGACTTATCGACGACTTTTCTTGAGATTTTTCAATTTTGTTCCTTTTTGGCTTCGTCGTCTCCCATTTCTATTTTTTGTATTGAGCGTCGCTTTCCTCTAGCAGTCATTGGGTGTTTTAGCTGTTTGAAATTTTTTTAAAAAAAAGAAAAATATTGCAACATGTACAGTTAATGAGTTGCACTCCACTACCAAGCACAATTTCTTAAAAGAATAACAAACATGGAAGGTTGTCCCTACTATTCAGATGAGTTCTGACAGCTGATTGATATTTGGTATTAGACCTCTAATATATGAGGGAGGTTACATACGTTTTGCAACAGATTAATTTATTTAAAACTCTATTTTCTTATTGGTAACAGATAAGGCTGCATCTTTTTTTTATGACTCGAAGTCTCTATCTATTGGAACTAATTGAAGTTGTCCAGCTCAATACATTACTTGATTTACATTCTTGTAGTCAAATCTAAATTTTTCTAGTAACTGACTATATTTTCGTAAAGCCAGTTAGTTACTAAAGGATTTCTTTTAATTTTCGTAATTAATGCTTGTCTCCATGAATCAATTAATTGACTTAATTCTCATAATACTATACTCATAACATAATTGTCTTTGTTGCTATCTCTCATTATCACACACCCGGTCAAAGATTTAGTCCACAACAGACTTTAATGAGACGGCTAAACACTCGAAAAGGTTAGTTTGAAAAACTTATACACGTACTAGGTCAATAACTCGAGAAAAGGGTATATTTTTTTCTCAATTCCTATGAGTTATATTCCTTTTCATTAACTATGTGTATTACATTACCTGTCTCCCACACTCTTCTTTCTTTAATTTTCCTTTTGTCATGGACACTCAGCAGCTAATTTATTGCGTAATGACTTTTGTGCATTCCACTTTTTGGTCGTCACCTACATAGTTAATTCATAGGAGACTCACCTTCCCATCCCTCATCGCAAATCACTTCCTTCCATGAAGGAAAAAAATACGAAATTAAAAAAAAAACTATTAGTACACATTGAACCGGAAACTGCCAAACCGAAAACCTTACGAACGAAACCATTCACTCTAAAACCTAGTCAATAAACCGTACACATTGAACCGGAAACCGCCACACCAAAAACCATACGAACGAAACCATTCACTCTAAAACCTAGTCACTAAACCGTACAGATTGAGCCGAAAACCACCAAACCGTAAACCATAGGCACGAAACCATTCAATCTAAAACCTAGTCACTAGTCCGTGAACCCTAAACCGTACAAATTGAACCAGAAACCGCCAACTCACTAAACCATACCCACGAAATCATTTCAAACTAAAATGTTGTGAACCTAGTCACTAAACCGTACACGTTGAACAGTACGCATTGAACCGAAAACTGCCAAACCGTAAACCATAGCCACGAAATCATTCAAACTAAAACGTAGTGAACCTAGTCACTAAACCATACGCATTGAACCGGAAACTACCAAACCGTAAACCATAGGCACGAAATCATTCAATCTAAAACGTAGTGAACCAAGTCACTAAACCATACACATTGAACCGTATGTATTGAACCGGAAACTACCAAACCGTAAACCATAGGCACGAAATTATTCAAACTAAAACGTAGTGAACCTAGTCACTAAATCGTACACATTGAACCTACACATTGAACCGGAAATTACCAAACCATAAACCATAGGCACGAAATCATTCAAACTAAAACGTAGTGAACCTAGTCACTAAACCGTACACATTGAACCGTACGCATTGAACTGGAAACTACCAAACCGTAAACCATAGGCACGAAATCATTCAAACTAAAACATAGTGAACCTAGTCACTAAACCGTACACATTGAACTGTACGCATTGAACCGAAAACTACCAAACCGTAAACCATAGGCACAAAATCATTCAAACTAAAATGTAGTGAACCTAGTCACTAAACCGTACATATTGAACCGTACGCATTGAACCGGAAACTACCAAATCGTAAACCATAGGCACGAAATCATTCAAACTAAAACGTAGTGAACCTATTCACTAAACCGTACATATTAAACCGTACGCATTGAACTGAAAACTACCAAACCGTAAACCATAGGCACGAAATCATTCAAACTAAAACATAGAAAACCTAGTCACTAAACCGTACACATTGAACCGTAGGCATTGAACCAGAAACTACCAAATCGTAAATCATAGGCACGAAATCATTCAAACTAAAACGTAGTGAACCTAGTCACTAAACCGTACACATTGAACCATACGCATTGAACCGGAAACCACCAAACCGTAAACCATAGCCACGAAATCATTCAAACTAAAACGTAGTGAACCTAGTCACTAAACCGTACACATTGAACCATACGCATTGAACCGAAAACTACCAAACCGTAAACCATAGGCACGAAATCATTCAATCTAAAATGTAGTGAACCTAGTCACTAAACCGTACACATTGAACCGTACGCATTGAACCGGAAACCACCAAACCGTAAACCATAGGCACAAAACCATTCAATCTAAAACCTAGTCACTAGTCCGTGAATCCTAAACCGTAGAAATTGAACCGGAAACCGCCAACTCACTAAACCATACCCACGAAATCATTTCAAACTAAAGCGTTGTGAACCTAGTCACTAAACCGTACACATTGAACCGTACGCATTGAACCAGAAACTGCCAAACTGTAAACCATAGGCACGAAATTATTCAAACTAAAACGTAGTGAACCTAGTCACCAAACCGTACACATTGAACCGTATGCATTGAACCGGAAACTGCCAAACCATAAACCATATGCAAGAAAACATTCAACCTAAAATGTAGTAAACCTAGTCACTAAACCGTACACATTGAACCGTACGCATTGAACCAGAAACTGCCAAACCATAAACCATATGCAAGAAAACATTCAATCTAAAACGTAGTGAACCTAGTCACTAAACCGTACAAATTGAACTGCACGCATTGAACCGGAAACTACCAAACCGTAAACCATAGACACGAAATCATTCAAACTAAAACGTAGTGAACCTAGTCACTAAATCGTACACATTGAACCGTACGCATAGAACTGGAAACTACCAAACCGTAAACCAAAGGCACGAAATCATTCAAACTAAAACGTAGTGAACCTAGTCACTAAACCGTACACATTGAACCGTACGCATTGAACTAGAAACTACCAAACAGTAAACCATAGGCACGAAATCATTCAAACTAAAACGTAGTGAACCTAGTCACTAAACCGTACACATTGAAACGTACGTATTAAACCGGAAACTACCAAACCGTAAACCATAGGCACGAAATCATTCAAACTAAAATGTTGTGAACCTACTCACTAAACCGTACACATTGAACCGAAAACTACCAAATCGTTAACCATAGGCACAAAATCATTAAATCTAAAACGTAGTGAATCTAGTCACTAAACCGTACACATTGAACCTACGCATTGAACCGAAAACTGCCAAACCATAAACCATATGCACGAAATTCAATTTAAAATGTAATGAACCTAGTCATTAAACCGTACACACTGAACCGTACGTATTGAACCGGAAACAACCAAACCGTAAACCATAGGCACGAAATCATTCAAACTAAAACGTTGTGAACCTAGTCACTAAACCGTACACATGGAACCGTACGTATTGAACCGAAAACTGCCAAACCGTAAACCATAGGCACGAAATCATTCAAATTAAAACGTAGTGAACCTAGTCACTAAATCGTACACATTGAACCTACACATTGAACCGGAAACTACCAAACCGTAAACCATAGGCACAAAATCGTTCAAACTAAAACGTAGTGAACCTAGTCACTAAACCATACACATTGAACCGTACGCATTGAACCAGAAACTACCAAACCGTAAACCATAGGCACGAAATCATTCAAACTAAAACGTTGTGAACCTAGTCACTAAACCGTACACATAGAACTGTACACATTGAACCGAAAACTGCCAAACCGTAAATCATACGCACGAAATCATTCAAACTAAAACGTAGTGAACCTATTCACTAAACCGTACACATTGAACCGTACGCATTGAACCAGAAACTGCCAAATCATAAACCATAGGCACGAAATCATTCAAACTAAAACGTAGTGAACCTAGTAACTAAACCGTACACATTGAACCGTACGCATTAAACCGAAAACTACCAAACCGTAAACCATAGGCACGAAATCATTCAAACTAAAACGTAGTGAACCTAGTCACTAAACCGTACATATTGAACCGTACGCATTGAACTGGAAACTACCAAACCGTAAACCATAGGCATGAAATCATTCAAACTAAAACGTAGTGAACCTAGTCACTAAACCGTACATATTAAACCGTACGCATTGAACTGAAAACTACCAAACCGTAAACCATAGGCACGAAATCATTCAAACTAAAACATAGAAAATCTAGTCACTAAACCGTACACATTGAACCGTAGGCATTGAACCGGAAACTACCAAATCGTAAATCATAGGCACGAAATCATTCAAACTAAAACGTAGTGAACCTAGTCACTAAACCGTACACATTGAAACATACACATTGAACCGAAAACCACCAAACCGTAAACCATAGGCACGAAATCATTCAAACTAAAACGTAGTGAACCTAGTCACTAAACCGTACATATTGAACCATACGCATTGAACCGAAAACTACCAAACCGTAAACCATAGGCACGAAATCATTCAATCTAAAACGTAGTGAACCTAGTCACTAAATCGTACACATTGAACCGTACGCATTGAACCGGAAACCACCAAACCGTAAACCATAGGCACAAAACCATTCAATCTAAAACCTAGTCACTAGTCCGTGAATCCTAAACCGTAGAAATTGAACCGGAAACTGCCAACTCACTAAACCATACCCACGAAATCATTTCAAACTAAAACGTTGTGAACCTAGTCACTAAACCGTACACATTGAACCGTACGTATTGAACCGAAAACTGCCAAACTATAAACCATAGGCACGAAATTATTCAAACTAAAACGTAGTGAACCTAGTCACTAAACCGTACACATTGAACCGTATGCATTGAACCGGAAACTGCCAAACCATAAACCATATGCAAGAAAACATTCAACCTAAAACGTAGTAAACCTAGTCACTAAACCGTACACATTGAACCATACGCATTGAACCAGAAACTGCCAAACCATAAACCATATGCAAGAAAACATTCAATCTAAAACGTAGTGAACCTAGTCACTAAACCGTACAAATTGAACCGCACGCATTGAACCGAAAACTACCAAACCGTAAACCATAGGCACGAAATCATTCAAACTAAAACGTAGTGAACCTAGTCACGAAATTGTACACATTGAACCGTACGCATAGAACTGGAAACTACCAAACCGTAAACCAAAGGCACGAAATCATTCAAACTAAAACGTAGTAAACCTAGTCACTAAACCGTACACATTGAACCGTACGCATTGAACTAGAAACTACCAAACAGTAAACTATAGGCACGAAATCATTCAAACTAAAACGTAGTGAACCTAGTCACTAAACCGTACACATTGAACCGTACGTATTAAACCGGAAACTACCAAACCGTAAACCATAGGCACGAAATCATTCAAACTAAACTGTAGTGAACCTAGTCACTAAACCGTACACATTGAACCGAAAACTACCAAATCGTTAACCATAGGAACGAAATCATTAAATCTAAAACGTAGTGAATCTAGTCACTAAACCGTACACATTGAACCTACGCATTGAACCGAAAACTGCCAAACCATAAACCATATGCACGAAAACATTCAATTTAAAATGTAATGAACCTAGTCATTAAACCGTACACACTAAACCGTACGTATTGAACCGAAAACTACCAAACCGTAAACCATAGGCACGAAATCATTCAAACTAAAACGTTGTGAACCTAGTCACTAAACCGTACACATGGAACCGTACGTATTGAACCGAAAACTGCCAAATCGTAAACCATAGGCACGAAATCATTCAAATTAAAACGTAGTGAACCTAGTCACTAAATCATACACATTGAACCTACACATTGAACCTACACATTGAACCGGAAACTACCAAACCGTAAACCATAGGCACGAAATCGTTCAAACTAAAATGTAGTGAACTTAGTCACTAAACCATACACATTGAACCGTATGCATTGAACCAGAAACTACCAAACCGTAAACCATAGGCACAAAATCATTCAAACTAAAACGTTGTGAACCTAGTCACTAAACTGTACACATAGAACTGTACGCATTGAACCGGAAACTGCCAAACCATAAATCATACGCACGAAATCATTCAAACTAAAACGTAGTGAACCTATTCACTAAACCGTACGCATTGAACCGTACGCATTGAACCAGAAACTGCCAAATGGTAAACCATAGGCACGAAATCATTCAAACTAAGACGTAGTAAACCTAGTCACTAAACCGTACACATTGAACCGTACGCATTAAACCGAAAACTACCAAACCGTAAACCATAGGCACGAAATCATTCAAACTAAAATGTTGTGAACCTAGTCACTAAACCGTACACATGGAACCGTACGTATTGAACCGAAAACTGCCAAATCGTAAACCATAGGCACGAAATCATTCAAATTAAAACGTAGTGAACCTAGTCACTAAATCATACACATTGAACCTACACATTGAACCGGAAACTACCAAACCGTAAACCATAGGCACGAAATCGTTCAAACTAAAATGTAGTGAACTTAGTCACTAAACCATACACATTGAACCGTACGCATTGAACCAGAAACTACCAAACCGTAAACCATAGGCACAAAATCATTCAAACTAAAACGTTGTGAACCTAGTCACTAAACTGTACACATAGAACTGTACGCATTGAACCGGAAACTGCCAAACCGTAAATCATACGCACGAAATCATTCAAACTAAAACGTAGTGAACCTATTCACTAAACCGTACACATTGAACCGTACGCATTGAACCAGAAACTGCCAAATGGTAAACCATAGGCACGAAATCATTCAAACTAAAACGTAGTAAACCTAGTCACTAAACCGTACACATTGAACCGTACGCATTAAACCGAAAACTACCAAACCGTAAACCATAGGCACGAAATCATTCAAACTAAAACGTTGTGAACCTAGTCACTAAACCGTACACATTGAACCGTACGCATTGAACCAAAAACTGCCAAACTGTAAACCATAGGCACAAAATCATTCAAACTAAAACGTAGTGAACCTAATCACTAAACCGTACATATTGAACCGTACGTATTGAACCAGAAACTACCAAACCGTAAACCATAGGCACAAAATCATTCAAACTAAAACGTAGGGAACCTAGTCACTAAACCGTACACATTGAGCCGTACGTATTGATCTGGAAACCGTCAAACCATAAACCATATGCACGAAAACATATTCACCATAAAACGTAGTGAACTTAGTCACTAAACCGTTCACATTGAACCATACGCATTGAACCAGAAACTACCAAACTGTAAACCATAGGCACGAAATTATTCAAACTAAAATGTAGTGAACCTAGTCACTAAACCGTACACATTGAACCGTATGTATTGAACCGGAAACTACCAAACCGTAAACCATAAGCACGAAATCATTCAAACTAAAACGTAGTAAACCTAGTCACTAAACCGTATACATTGAACCGTACGCATTGAACCGAAAACCATAGCCGAACACATCGATAACACTAAAACTCAGTGTTGGTATAAAGTTGCTTAAGCTAAATAATTTGGCATGATTCATAAAATACGGGGAGGTTTACCCAATTTAACTTCAATTTCTCCGTATTAGATAAAGGTATTGCATGTTCTATTATCAAGAAGAAACTCTAAACCGCACCTAGTGGTATCCATAATACCATATACCACGTAATTAAGGCCATTAATTAATATTCCAAGGTAGGTGATGGTTAGTCTAGGACTACGAGCAACAACATGGTGCAATAAAGTGGATACCATGTTGCATGCTTACAAGAAGGAGGCTACGAGTGGGTGGACTAAGCACAAAAATTACAAACTATATGCTTACAAATTCTTCCCCATACAACATGGATACTAGAAGGAAGCCCTCAAGCATGGCATTCGAATGTTTGGAAATGTTCCATGAAATCGATCGAACTGCATTCAGGATGCTGACACAAGTCCTTAACCGTGAAGTTACACAGTCCTTGATGGTCATCTCATTTCTACTTTCAATGGAGACCATGGGTATGAGCGGTATTATGCAAATTGCCATAAAAAAGGAAGGCTAGTTATGAACAGTCTTGCCGAGGATTGTGTCATCTGTTTGCAATGCCTACTATCTCCCGAGTTCTCAGGGTTTCTGGACAAATCCATAAAACTAGAAACCTTCGGACACGCGTTGAAAACTGAGCTCACCTTATACCAGGTTCATAGGATGAGATCCGTCCTCCTAACCATAATTCCTGATACCCTCTCAAATATTTGCTCTAGAATTCTAGGCGACGTAACAATGGATGCCGTGTGGTTGGAGTATCAGAGGAATCCTGCAAGATTATTGGGTTTCAACACACAGGACGAAGGCATATCAGTTGCACCAGAGGAATTGAGTAGACTTAACAATGGCCGACAAATGCATATGCAACAAGGAGGAAGGCAAACTGAGCAAGAAAAGGGAAAGCATAAGTACATCTGCAAGGAGCTGGACGACGCGGAACGTCCAAAGACACTGACCGTATGCTTCGGTCGAGAGTCTATGCCCACTTCGGATGGAATTGCTGAGTTTTTCTGCAACTTGTTTGGTCATGTGGTTCAAAGGGTGACAGTCATGCCTCGGAGGGACAAAGACTCCGGTGATTTTGCTTTCGTTCTTTTCAACGACGCCTCAATCCTGCGTATTATCATGGGAGACAAAAATGTTGTTCATCATAACATACAAGACATGAAAAGTTGGATCAAATGGTGGACAGGAACACATTATCGCTGTGTGGACTAGTCTACAAAACACGATCAAGGTTAGTGTCGTTTTTTCAAATTAATTTAGTTACACCAGAATGTTAAGGGAGCTGATTTATACGTTAGATGGAATTAAAACACCATGCGATATAGCACGAAAGCACAAATGTTCGTTTTATTAATTCCAATTTAAACTATCGTTCCATTATATGTTACCGGATTTTGTTCCTAAAATCTTACTCATTCTGGTTCCTTATTCGGCTGTTGTCATGAAGTTTAAATTGGAAATCAGAAATCCTATGACCAGTAATTAAGTTCATGTCGTTTGGAGTCCTTCACCATTCAACTCCTAAAGATAAGATTTTATGATGTAGTTGAACTTCTTGGGACTAACATAGGGGGCAACCAGGAATGTTTTTTGGAACTATACACGTTGAATATCACCTTTTTTAGTGTGACAGTTTGAAATCAGCCTGGTGTATGTCACTGCCTGGTTGTGTATAAATTTGTAATTTTTTTAACGGGCCCTAAAGATGTTGTTAGTAAAAAATAGAATCTTTCTGAACCATAAAGGATTATACACTATGACCAAAAAATCCAATCGAAATTTAAATGGGCCATTCACAATGTACTTGTTTGGAATTCCATTACGTTTCATTTTCCTCTTTTTTTTAAAACCCAAAACCGGTTGAGTGCCCAAATTAACAAATAACAAAGTGAAGAAATCAAATAAATCCAACATTCATGACGGTTACAACATTGTGAGAATGATGTTACGGCCACAAACAATTCTTGCACACGAAGAATAACTAAAACTCTAAAATTCTTGTCATGGCCAAGCTTATTGTTTAACAGTTAACATGCCTTTTTTTTTGTTAAATACTTAACCTAATCGAATATGTTTCCCATAGATTATTATTCACGTGTGATATGTGCATTCAGTAGCAAGCACTATTAGGTCGATACACTACCTATAACCAAATGTAGACGTAATACAATAGAAAGAAGGATATATGCGCCATATATACAAACCAAAAAAGATCACAAATGTTCACCATATATCAAACACAGCACATCACAGACAAAATAACACATTCAGAATAACATTTTGATTAATTACAATACACTGGAACTTTTAAAGCTCTGCATAAATCTGCTAGGTTGACCCCTGGTTGACGGATGAGTCAGGAAAGGTTGTAGGTCGCTGCCGCTTACTAGGACTTGCGTCAGCCCCCCACCTTATTGCCTCTTGTTAACACTGTAGTATAGTTCAAAAAATTTAGGCATAAAAATAGAAAACGTGAGAAATTAGAGCAGATAGCAGTGGTAAGATGTTGCTAACCCTGACTGCTGAGTATCCGCATGATGCTGTTGTTGGCTCCGGCGGTGATTCCTAAGGAACATCTCGGTGTGGTAGACTCTTAGTTGGGCTTCTTTGTTGAAGTAAGCACCGCACACCGACGACAAGCGATGTATAATTTGTTCAGGCAAAACCTTCGACGCATACATTTCGTCAACGACACAGGGAGGTTCCTCTTTCTGATTGATGTCCCTGACGATCATGTAGAATACTCCCCAGCCAACGTACCTAAGCTCCACACTCAGCAAAGAAGATCGTCTATACATGCGTCGTATCCTCCCTAAATCAGCTCCCTTAATCCAGAACATGTCGCCGTCTCTCTTGGGCGTTATGTGGAGGCAATTGTCTTGAGTGTCTATTAGATAAAGATCCATGGTACTGTACCACTTGAATAGATTCACGATATTAGGTGGGAATTCAATATCATCCTGTGGCGAAACAAGACAAAAACATGGCAAGTTAGTGTTCCAAAGGTTTTTTAACAGAAGCATAACAACAAAACAAGGAGAAGTTGTGGATTAACGTACATCGTTGCGAAGAGCCCGAAGACATAAAACTGGTTGTACGATTGTTGTATGTTCCTTAATGCATTAACATACCTAACCAACATGAAGAAACAATGAGAAATGAAAAACAGGGGAGTGAAACCTAAAAGAAGGGATGATATATAGCCAAACATTACGTGACTCTTTATTTACTGGTTCTCTGCATGCAGTTATGTAAATATGATCGGTTTAATTCTTTACAGATACAGCTGTTATCGAAAGAGGTAGTAGAAGATTGAAGAAGATGCTTACCGAAAAACATGTTCCATTCTTGTTTAATTACTGCGAAGATGGATGTGGTTGAAGGGAGGGAGATGCCAAGGAAGTGTTACAGACGAAGAATAGTTGATTAATGAGTTTAACTTTTTTCTTTTTTGCTATGTTACTATGTTAGTTGAGAATTTATTAAACTTTTTAATGTGAAATTAATCCAAACGTCTAATCAGTGGTAGTAGGTAGTTATTGTTAGCCAATTCTTTGTGTTATCCTAATGTTTCAAAAACGTAAAGTCCCCTTTAATTGATTATCAAAATGTTTTAGAAATGTCTCGTTTATAAATGTGCAGAGATTTCCTTTAATTGAATCACTAATGTTTTCAAAATTATTATCCCTTGCTCATACACGTTGTTGATAAAGAAAATGTTATAACTTATAACTAATTTATTTTTAAATCTGATTTGAATTGCAAAGTAGTTTATTTGTTATATACTATTTGATATCTAGAAAACAAGTAATCAAATGATTTCAAAATTTTAATTTACCCAGTAAAGTTTGCTTATACCAGGAAAAATTTTTTTAGTTTTAATTACGTTAATAACTAAAATTGAAGAATTTAAATTTAAACACAAAAAAGTTATCAAAATTCGTAGTTATAGTCATTAAAAAAATAATAAAACATACCAAGTAATCAAATGACGTCAAAATTTTAATTTAAATATTAATAAATAAAAAAAGTTTGTTTCAACATTCAACCGGGTATAATTTAATTTAGCATTAATTGCGCTAGAAACAAATGTTGAAGAATTTAATTTTCAAATGAAATACTAGTAGTTACGTAGAAACCCATTAATCAAATTAATTCAAAATTTTTATTTAAGTTATATATTGTGCTTTAACAACTTTACTAACATTAGTTGGGTTAATAGCAAACACTGAATAATTTCATTTTTCTAGGAATTTATTTTTTTTGGAAGGAAAATTAAATTTTTTTTGAGTTTTTTGTAAATCACGGGCATTGATGGAGGGAGACTTACGGGGAGTTATTGGGATAGAACGGAATATTTGTTGAAGATTATCAAAAACGCCACGTTTTAATAGCTCATTTAAAATTTCAGTTTTTTTTGTTTTAAAACGCCGCGTTTTAATACATCGTTTTAAATTTAATTTTTTTTCCTTCAAAAGCGTGCAACTTAAGTATCCTTCACTTTTCACTTTCCATCTTCCTTCGTAAAAAACTCCTCCTTGTAACCCCAAGCTAACACACTTTGCTGAAGAAGGTTTCGACTCCAAGAACTTCTTTTCCGCGAAAATCTCGACCAAGGTAAAACTCTATGCTACCTCTTCTCCTGATAGCGATCGGTTATTATCATCATTTCCATGCAATGTCCATGTAATAAAACTTTAATCGTAGTAAAATCAATATCAGCCAGTTTAATTTTTTTTAAATGAATGGTGACTGATTTGGGTTACTCATTTGTTCACCTGAAAAGGATTTTATGCTATTAGGTTTGCTTAAGATTATTCTGTTAAAGATTCTATAGTTCACGCCATTCAACTGTTTCAACAAAATGAAGTTGCACTGTTTATGAAAAAATTGAACCGCTTTCTTTTCAATACCAAAAATATGCATGTCTATAAATTTTGAATCGTAAGTGTCATTTGTATGAGTTTGTTTACATGAACTGTGATTTAGTTCGTTTTTCAACATGAACTCTGTGTTACAGTCGCCATAGATGACGTCTTCGAAGGACAAGGGTAAGAGAAAGCTACCGATGGATCAGGGTACCACACAGAACTACAAGTTGAGGTTTCTAAAGCCAGTAATAAGGCCATCAATGTTCAAACTGGTAAATCACAATCCTTGACTACGGACCTTTGAATTTTTAGTTTGTGCGATGCCATCCATGTTTTGATGGAACTTGACCTATATGTGACAGTCATTACATATAACTCTGGATGAGCTCCCAAACCGTACCCCGTACCTGGACCTGGTTGTGCCTGGGGAAGGAATAACCCCTTTCGATGCTTTTGGTCGCAACTCCAAAGTGGCAAAATTGCATTGACTCGTGGCTGGCAGGAGTTCTACCAGATGTACAAAATCAATCTGGACTCCATGCTCTATTTCACACACAAAGGAAACTCCAATTTTCAAGTCCGGATTTTTTATTTTGGTGGCATTGAGAATTCATACCAACTCCGTGATCCTGAAGAACCACCATATGTAAGGACTGGTGACTATCAAATTGCAAAATGTATCAACATCCCTCCTTCAGCCAGTGCTAGAGCCGTTGCCGCTAAGGTAAAAACCAAGTGGCCCTTTTTTGTGATGGACCTTACTGCTCGCATGATGTCGTCGCGATTGTTGGTAAGCGTTACTGTTGCAACCTGTTCTTTAAAATAATTTTAACTGAAGAAGCATTAAATTATCTGATAATAACTGAAATATCTTGTGTTAAAATCAGCCGAATGTCCCTCATCTTAGTCACTTCACTGGTCAGAGGCACCCTATCATCCTTACACACGGCTACATAGAGGTTGAAGCTACATATATAAGGTACAGTGGAAAAAGGGATGGAAGCTTCGGCGTTATTTCTGGAGGATGGGAGAACTTTGCTTCATTGTGCAACTTTAAACCAGGTAGTGTGGAGATCTTCGAGGTGATATCCACTGAGCCAGTGACGATCATCCAGGTTCGATGCAGATAGGTTGCCTTACGATGAGGAACTGAAGGCGTAATGCGCCTGTGTTTGACATGTTTGTCCATCTATCATGATAGAACTTTTCCCTTTGTTTTAGGATGTATGAAACTGAATTATGTGTTAGTTGTTTGTTGAACAATTATATTTACTTTTTTGGTATGTATATTTTGAAGACAAATTTGGATCATAACTGAATCAGATTCGCATTAGCCAATGATGTGAGTTGTCGTACGTTTATAATTAGCATTGTGAATCGTAACTAGCTGGAAAGCTTTTTATTTTTGTTAAGATCAAATGGCAGAATAGCCTCTATTTTTTTTTTTTTTGAAAATTGCCAGAATGGGTTTATTCATCTGGGGAACAAACATTTTTTTTGTTGGGCTTTAATATTCGGTAAACAAATTTTTTTTTAAACTACGATTTATAAAACACTATTCATTGGAGAACTAATTTTTTTTATTAAATTTTGAAATTTGGAAAAATGAGAATTGTTTTTCGTATTTAAACATACTGTAAAAAAAAGAAATCCGGCCTAATAAATGAGAAAGAAAACCATTACCTCATGTTTTTCTTGTTAATGTATCTTTTTTATTAATGATTCAATATTTGGTAATTTATTGTAGTTGGGCTTTGATCTGCTCAGGGTTGAATGTCCGATGTGGTGTGGGTTTTATCTTTTTTATGGTTTTCTTAGTCCAGTAAATGTGAAGACGAAAAAAAGGGTGACTCTAGAAGGATCCACACACCAGAAAACTTCGAAGGAAGCCAAATGTCATCAGAAGGAGGAAACCAGCTATATTCGAAGGAAACCTTAAGCATATGTCATCAGAGGCAGATCTATGTTAATCAACATAGTCGGTCACCTAATAATTTTACATAATCTTTCTAAGTAGTTTGCCCTATCATGTTTATTGGTGGTGACTACTGATGAGCGGATAATTTATACGCTTTTTGGCATTGTTTTTAGTATGTTTTTAGTACATTTTAGTTAGTTTTTATTATGTTTTTATTAGTTTTTAAATAAAAATCACTTTTCTGGGCTTTACTATGAGTTTGTGTATTTTTCTATGACTTCAGGTATTTTCTGGCTGAAATTGAGGGACCTGAGCAAAAATCTGATTCAGAGGCTGAAAAAGGACTGCAGATGCTGTTGGATTCTGACCTTCCTGCACTCGAAGTGGATTTTCTGGAGCTACAGAAGCCCAATTGAGGCGCTTTCAATTGCGTTGGAAAGTAGACATCCTGGGCTTTCTAGCAATATATAATAGTCTATACTTTACCTGAGATTTGATGGCCCAAATAGGCGTTCCAAGTCAGCTCAAGAATTCTGGCGTTTAACTCCAGAACTGGCACAAAAGCTGGAGTTAAACGCCCAAACTGGCATAAAAGCTGGCGTTTAACTCCAAGAAATGTCTCTACACATGAAAGCTTCAATGCTCAGCCCAATCACACACCAAGTGGGCCCCGGAAGTGGAATTTTACAATAAACACCCTAGCTTACTCATTTTCTGTAACCCTAGGTCACTAGTTTACTATAAATACTACTTTCAGTGATTCATATTGGACCTCATGACACACTACACGTTTCATTTTGTATCTTCTACGGCATGAGTCTCTAAACCCCATGGTTGGGGGTGAGGAGCTCTGCTGTGTCTTGATGAATTAATGCAATTACTACTGTTTTTCCCATTCAATCATGTTTGTTCTATTCCAAGATACCACTTGTTCTTCAACCTGATGAATGTGATGATCCGTGACACTCATCACCATTCTCACCTATGAACGTGTTCCTAACAACCACCTCCGTTCTACCTTCGATTGAGTGTGTATCTCTTGGATTCCTTAATCAGAATCCTCGTGGTATAAGCTAGAATCCATTGGCGGCCATTCTTGAGAATCCGGAAGGTCTAAACCTTGTCTGTGGTATTCTGAGTAGGATTCAAGGATTGAATGACTGTGACGAGCTTCAAACTCGTAAGTGTTGGGCGTTAGTGACAGACGCAAAAGAATCACTGGATTCTATTCCGACATGATCGAGAACCGACAGATGATTAGCCGTGCTGTGACAGAGCGTGTTGAACATTTTCACTGAGAGGACGGGAGGTAGCCATTGACAACGGTGAAACCCAACATACAGCTTGCCATGGAAGGAGCCTTGCGTGCTAGAAGAAGAAGACAGTAGGAAAGCAGAGATTCAGAAGATGGAGCATCTCCAAAACCTCAACCTGTTCTCCATTACTGCAAAACAAGTATTTATTTCATGTTCTTTTACTTTTTACAATTAAATCTCAGAGTTATTGATATCCTGACTAAGAGTTATGAGATAACCATAGCTTGCTTCAAGCCGACAATCTCCGTGGGATCGACCCTTACTCACGTAAGGTATTACTTGGACGACCCAGTGCACTTGCTGGTTAGTGGTGCGGAATTACAAAAGTGTGATTGGAATTTCGTGCACCAAGTTTTTAGCGCCGTTGCCGGGGATTGTTCGAGTTTGGATAACTGACGGTTTACCTTGTTACTTAGATTAGGAATATTTTATTTTTGTTGGTTTAGAGTCTTTTATTTGCGTTTAGTTTTATATTTTAAGTCTGGTGTCAAATTGCATGCTTTTATTTTCTTTTAATTTTTCGAAATTGCATTTCTTTAGTTCTTTCTTGATTTTTAAAATTTCTAAGTTTGGTGTCTTTTTTGTGTTTTCTTTTAATTTTTCGAAAATTTGTGCTTTATTTTCTAAAAATTTTAAGTTTGGTGTTTTTGTGCTTTTATTTACTTAAAAAATTTTTCAAAAATTTGTTCTTGGTGTTCATCTTGATCTTCAAAGTGTTCTTGGTGTTCATCTTGACATTCAAAGTTTTCTTGTTTGTTCTCTGTGTTTTGATCTAAAATTTCTAAGTTTAGTATCATTTTGTTGTTTTTCTCTTCCCGCATTAAAATTCAAAAATAAAAAAAATATCCTTTCCTTATTTTACTCATAAATTTCGAAATTTTGCATTAATTTAGTCAAAGATTTTCAAAATCATATTTTTTTAGTCAAGTCAATATTCTAATTTCAAAAATTGATCTTTTCAAATCTTTTTCAAAAATCAAATGGGGATGTCCAGGCTCAAACTATTCCTGGTTTAGACTTTTCGGATTCTCTTGAATGCCGCCATCATTCTAGCTTACGCCACGAAGATTCCGGTTAAGAGATCTAAGAGATATTCATTCTAGCTTAATTCATGTAGAACAGAAGTGTTTGTCAGGCACGCGTTCATAAGGGTGAAGGATGATGAGCGTCACACATAATCATCACCTTCATCACGTTCTTGGGTGTGAATGGATATCTTAGAAGCGAAATAAGAAGAATTGAATAGAAAACAGTAGTACTTGGCATTAATCTTTGAGGAACAGCAGAGCTCCACACCTTAATCTATGGAGTGTAGAAACTCTACCGTTGAGAATACATAAGTGAAAGGTCCAGGAATGGCCGAGATGGTCAGCCCCTAAAACGTGATCACAGGATCAAAATATAATCCAGGATGTCAAATACAATAGTAAGAGGTCCTATTTATAATAAACTAGCTACTAGGGTTTACATGAGTAAGTATTTGATGTATAAATCCACTTCCGGGGCCCACTTGGTGTGTGTTTGGGCTGAGCTTAAGTGTTGCACGTGAAGAGGCCATTTGTGGAGTTGAACGCCAGTTTTTGTGCCAGTTTGGGCGTTCAACTTTGGTTTTGGATCCTTTTCTGGCGCTGGACGCCAGATTTGGGTAGAAAGCTGGCGTTGAACGTCAGTTTACGTCATCAATTCTTGGCCAAAGTATGGACTATTATATATTGCTGGAAATCCCTGGATGTCTACTTTCCAACACAATTGGAAGCGCGCCATTTCGAGTTCTGTAGCTCTAGAAAATCCACTTTGAGTGCAGGGAGGTCAGAATCCAACAACATCTCCCCAATTAGAGGTGTCCAGGGTTCTTAAGCACACTCTTTTTTTTTGCTTTGGACCTTGACTTTAACCGCTCAGTCTCAATTTTTCACTTGACACCTACACGCCACAAGCACATGGTTAGGGACAGCTTGGTTTAGCCGCTTAGACCAGGATTTTATTCCTTTAGGCCCTCCTATCCACTGATGCTCGAACCCTTGGGATCCTTTTTATTTACCCTTGCCTTTTGGTTTTAAGGGTTATTGGCTTTTTGCTCTTGCCTCTTGGTTTTAAGAGCTTTGGCTTTTTCTGCTTGCTTTTTCTTTTTCTTTCTTGAAAAAGAAAATAAAGATTCCAAAATTTTTAATATGAATTCCAAGAATCTTGCCATGTTAGTCTTAAAGCTCCAATCAAAGGGTCAGGCATGGCTTAATAGCCAGCCAAGCTTTAATCAAAATATGAGTGTAATTCAGACATGACAAGCCTAACATGCTCTATCCAAAAGAATTAGACATGGCTTTACAGCCAGCCATGCTTCAAATGCTTCATGAAACACTGGAATTCATTCTTAAAAATTCTGAATAAAAAAAAAATTTTTTTTGAAAACATTTTTTATTTTTTTCGAAAACAGATGAGAAAATTTTAGAAATATTTTTGAAAATAAAATAAAAAGAAAATTACCTAATCTGAGCAACAAGATGAACCGTTAGTTTGTCCAAACTCAAACAATCCCCGGCAACGGCGCCAAAAACTTGGTGCACGAAATTGTGATGTCCAGGCTCAAACTATTCCTGGTACGTGAGCAACTTGGTACGCGTAATCGTGATTACACATTCATAATTTGTCACAACTTCGATACAACTAACCAGCAAGTGCACTGGCTCTGAATCTGATTTCTGCTCAAGTCCCTCAATTTCAGCCAGAAAATACCTGAAATCACAGAAAAACACACAAACTCATAGTAAAATCCAGAAATGTGAATTTAACACAAAATATATTAAAAACATCCCTTAAAAGTAACTAGATCCTACTAAAAACATACTAAAAACAATGTCAAAAAGCGTATAAATTATCCGCTCATCACCTCCTAAACCCGAGCTCAAACCACTACCACCATCCCTGAAATATGCATTTCTGGGAGAGGGTGACACTTTTCCAGTGATCATAAGCTCTGCTTTAAATCCACAGGAAGAGAAAGCACTAATTCAAGTGCTAAGGACACACAAGACAGCTCTTGGGTGGTCCATAAGTGACCTTAAGGGCATTAGCCCAGCAAGATGTATGCACAAGATCCTATTGGAGGATGAGGCTAAACCAGTGGTTCAACCACAGAGGCGGCTAAATCCAGCCATGAAGGAAGTGGTGCAGAAAGAGGTCACTAAGTTACTAGAAGCTGGGATTATTTATCCTATTTCTGATAGCCCCTGGGTGAGTCCTGTCCACGTTGTCCCCAAGAAGGGAGGCATGACAGTGGTTCATAATGAAAAGAATGAACTGGTTCCTACAAGAACAGTTACAGGGTGGCGTATGTGTATTGACTACAGAAGGCTCAATACAGCCACCAGAAAGGATCATTTTTCTTTACCATTCATAGACCAGCTGCTAGAGAGACTAGCAGGCCATGAATATTACTGCTTTTTGGATGGCTATTCAGGCTACAACCAAATTGCAGTGGATCCTCAAGACCAAGAGAAAACAGCATTCACATGTCTATTTGGAGTATTTGCTTACAGAAGAATACCTTTTGGTCTGAGCAATGCACCTGCAACCTTTCAGAAGTGCATGCTCTCTATCTTCTCTGATATGGTAGAGAAGTTCCTGGAAGTCTTCATGGATGACTTCTCAGTATTTGGAGACTCATTCAGCTCCTGTCTTGATCATCTAGCACTTGTCTTGAAAAGGTGCCAAGAGACTAACCTGGTCTTAAACTGGGAAAAATGTCACTTTATGGTGACTGAAGGAATTTTCCTTGGGCACAAAATTTCAAGCAAGGGAATAGAGGTGGATCAAGCCAAGGTAGAGGTAATTGAGAAATTACCCCCACCTGCCAATGTTAAGGCAATCAGAAGCTTTCTGGGGCATGCAGGATTCTATAGGAGGTTCATAAAGGATATTTCAAAAATTGCAAAACCTCTAAGCAACCTGCTAGCTGCTGACACGCCATTTGTGTTTGACACAGAGTGTCTGCAGGTGTTTGAGACCCTGAAAGCCAAGCTGGTCACAGCACCAGTCATCTCTGCACCTGACTGGACATTACCATTCGAATTAATGTGTGATGCCAGTGACCATGCCATTGGTGCAGTGTTGGGACAAAGGCATAACAAGCTTCTGCATGTTATTTACTATGCCAGTCGTGTTCTAAATGACGCACAGAAGAACTACACAACCACAGAAAAGGAGTTACTTGCAGTGGTTTATGCCATTGACAAGTTTAGATCCTATTTAGTAGGTTCAAAAGTGATTGTGTATACTGACCATGCGGCTCTTAAATATCTACTCACAAAGCAGGATTCAAAACCCAGGCTCATAAGATGGGTGTTGCTTCTGCAAGAGTTTGATATAGAAATAAGAGACAGAAAAGGGACAGAAAACCAGGTAGCTGATCACCTGTCTCGGATAGAACCAGTAGCAGGGGCGTCCCACCCTCCTACTGAGATCTCTGAAACCTTTCCGGATGTGCAACTCTTCGCCATTCAGGAAGCACCATGGTTTGCAGACAGGAAAAGGAAGAAGCATGAAAGGGTTCAAACTCTAAGTTTGGTGTTGGAAGGCCACAACCAAACTCTAAGTTTGGTGTTAAGAGGCCATCATCATGCTCTGAGTATCTGTGAGGCTCCATGAGAGCCCACTGTCAAGCTACTGACATTAAAGAAGCGCTTGTTGGGAGGCAATCCAATTTTACTTATCTATGTTAATTTCTATTTTCCATTGTTATTTTATGTTTTCTGTAGGTTGATGATCACGTGAAGTCACAAAAACAATTGAAAAAGCAATAACAGACTGAAAAATAGAATGAAAAATTGAACACCCTGGAGGAGAAACTTACTGACGTTTAAACGCCAGTAAGGGTAGCAGAATGGGCGTTAAACGCCCAGAATGGTGCGCCATTCTGGGCGTTTAACGCCAGAAATGGGCATCAGACTGGCGTTTAACGCCAGGAATGGGCAAGAAGCTGGCGTTAAATGCCAGAAATGGGCAGCAGCCTGGCGTTTAATGCCAGGATTGGCAGAAAGGGGCATTTTTGCACGCCACTTGGTGCAGGGATGAGATATCCTTGACACCTCAGGATCTATGGATCCCACAAGATCCCCACCTACCCCACCTCTCTCTCTCTCTTCGTCACCCATTCACCACTCACATCCATCCATCATAAACCCCACCTACCTCACCATTCAAATTTAAAACACTTTTCCACCCAAACCCACCCATACATGGCCGAACCCCAACCCTCCCTCCACTCCTATATAAACCCATCTTCACTCCTTTATTTTCACACATCTTAAACACTAACCCCTCCATCTCCTCTATTTCTTCTCTCTCTACTCTCTTCATTCTTCTTTTTCTCGAGGACGAGCAAACCTTCTAAGTTTGGTGTGGTAAAAGCGTTGCTTTTTTGTTTTTCCATAACCATTTATGGCACCTAAGGCCAAAGAAACCTCTAGAAAGAGGAAAGGGAAGGCAAAAGCTTCCACTTCCGAGTCATGGAAGATGGAGAGATTCATCTCAAGGGTGCATCAAGACCACTTCTATGAAGTTGTGGCCAAGACTCCTCATTAAAGAAGACAAACCCATCACTAAGAAAAGGATGGAGCAAACAAGAGAGCCCACTCATGGACCTCAACAAGAGCATGAGAAAATTCCTCATCATGAAATCCCTGAGATGCCTCAAGGGATGCATTTTCCTCCACAAAACTATTGGGAGCAAATTAACACCTCCCTAGGAGAATTAAGTTCCAGTATGAGACAACTAAGGGTGGAGCACCAAGAGCATTCCATCCTCCTCCATGAAATTAGAGAAGACCAAAGAACCATGAGAGAGGAGCAACAAAGGCAAGGAAGAGACATTGAGGAGCTCAAGCACTCCATAAGATCTTCAAGAGGAAGAACTAGCCGCCATCACTAAGGTGGACCCGTTCTTTAATTTCCTTGTTCTTTATTTTCTGTTTTTCAAATTTTTATGCTTCATGTTTATTTATGTTTGTGTCTTCATTACATGATCACTAGTGTCTAAGTGTCTATGCCTTAAAGCTATGAAAATGAGTCCATCACCTTTCTTAAATGAAAAATATTTTTAATTGAAAAAGAAAAAGAAGTACATGAATTTCAGATTTTAAAATAGTTTAATTATTTTGATGTGGTGGCAATACTCTTGTTTTCTGAATGAATGCTTGAACAGTGCATATTTTTGAATTTGCTGTTTAAGAATGTTAAAATTGTTGGCTCTTGAAAGAATGATGGGAAAAGGAGAAATGTTATTTGATAATCTGAAAAATCATAAAATTGATTCTTGAAGCAAGAAAAAGCAGTGAAAAGCTTGCAGAAAAAAAAAGAGAGGCGAAAAAAAAAAGAAGAAAGAAAAAAAATAGAGAGAAAGAGAAAAGCAAGCAAAAAAAAGCCAATACCTCTTTAAACCAAAAGGCAAGGGTGATAAAAAGGATCGCCAATCATTCTGAACTTCAAGGGATAAAGTGAGATGCCAAAACTGTTCAGAGGCAAAAAGCTAAAAGTCCCGCTCATCTAATTAATACTGATCTTCATAGATGTTTTTTGAATTCATTGTATATTCTCTTATTTTTATCCTATTTGATTTTCAGTTGCTTGGGGACAAGCAACAATTTAAGTTTGGTGTTGTGATGAGCGGATAATTTATATGCTTTTTGACATTATTTTTAGTATGTTTTTAGTACATTTTAGTTAGTTTTTATTATGTTTTTATTAGTTTTTAAATAAAAATCACTTTTCTGGGCCTTACTATGAGTTTGTGTATTTTTCTGTGATTTCAGGTATTTTCTGGCTGAAATTGAGGGACCTGAGCAAAAATCTGATTCAGAGGCTGAAAAAGGACTGCAGATGCTGTTGGATTCTGACCTCCCTGCACTCGAAGTGGATTTTCTGGAGCTACAGAAGCCCAATTGGCGCACTCTCAATTGCGTTGGAAAGTAGACATTCTGGGCTTTCCAGCAATATATAATAGTCCATACTTTGCCTGAGATTTGATGGCCCAACTAGGCGTTCTAAGTCAGCTCAAGAATTATGGCGTTTAACTCCAGAACTGGCACAAAAGCTGGAGTTAAACGCCCAAACTGGCATAAAAGCTGGCGTTTAACTCCAAGAAATGTCTCTACACATGAAAGCTTCAATGCTCAGCCCAAGCACACACCAAGTGGGCCTCGGAAGTGGAATTTTACAATAAACACCCTAGCTTACTCATTTTCTGTAACCCTAGGTCACTAGTTTACTATAAATACTACTTTCAGTGATTCATATTGGACCTCATGACACACTACACATTTCATTTTGTATCTTCTACGAGTCATTTCGATGGTTAATGTACTGGGTGTTGTCCTCTACAAAACATAATAATTATGTAGATAGTGGAGCATACTCTTAAATTCAATTTTCTTTGAACTACCAACCGGAAATGAAATAAACGAAAAAGGGAGTAAGAAATAAGAGGTTAGCGTTTGGTTGAATGAGGGTTTGGTATAGAGTTCTCGAGTTACAGGGATTAAAGTTTGTGTATTTTGCGGTATGTACGTGTTATGAAAAATCCTAGTTTAAATTCGTTGTGATCTATTGGGGTGACTCAGAGGTCGATTATTCGAGTTTGAGTAATTTCCATGACGATCACTGCTGTGTGGGAAATGATTTTCCGATTCGAATGGTGGCGATTGGTATGAAAATTTCTCAAACTTGAATAATCGATCTCTGAGGTACTAAAACGAATCACCATGAATTTGAGTTTGGATTAACTGTTACACTTAAAAACCACAAAATATCCATGCTTTAATCCTAGCAACTCATGAATTCTGTGCCAACCTTCATTCAACCAAAAACTGATATCTTCTTTCATGCTCCATTTTCCATTTATTTTATTTCCGGTTGGTAGCTCCAACGATATCGGATGTAACGGTTGTCTATGACCTTCGTTACGAATGACAAACTAGCAACTGATTTTGTTATGCTGCTAGTAGCTTAGTATTAATTAACACTCTAACTTATTAATGGAAGTTATTCTAACACATTCTCATCTACATGCATGAGAAGGAGCCGGAGTTGGAGGTACACGTCCTGTATGTCAGATTGATGCGGCGACGCCCTCTCACAAATCGGTTAGTAACGGAATAGATAAATTTTATGTATATAGTTCATATACAAATGAATAATTGTTGGGTTTTCAAAATCGATAAAAAACTTGTACGAAAAATGCATTTTCAATCGCCTTGTATGGGATAAACGTAACATGGGGAAGGAGGGAGATGGTAGTGCTTGGTTGTGTGAATGCTGGTCTAGATTTGTGTAGTGATTGGAATTAAAGCTTGGATATTTCGTGGTTTTAGAATATGAAGGAGAACTTAGACTTAGGAACTTAGTGAGGCGTTCGAGTGAATCGGAAATTGAATATTCGAGTTTGACAAATTTCCATGGTGACGATCATTACCATGTGGGAAATAATTTTCCGATTCATATGGGGATGAGCATTATGGAAACTTCTGAAACTTGAGTATTCTATCTCCGAGGCAATCAAACGGATCACCAAGAACTTAAATCTAGCTTCTCCTTTGTATTCTAAAATCACAAAATACACTTGCTTTTATTCGAATAACTCTACAAGTCAGTTTCAGAGTGCATTCAACCAAATACTATCATCTTCTTTCTTGCTACATTTTACTTCAAGGCATCCCATACATTTATTCCATCTCCGCTGGAACTTTCTAGGTCATAGGTTTTGATAGCCCTTTCCGGTTTCTATTTAAGACAATACAATGAGAGAGAATGTGGTGTGTAAATATAACTCAACTTTATTTATTTTTTTTAAGAGGCGAGTGTGGGTTTTGGGTGACAACATGGCTGAGTTGCATGATCAGATGGCTGCATGAATCAAGTAATTATAATGATTACAGTCTTTGCTTTTTTGAAATGTCTTCACATATACTTTTGTTACAGTGATTGTTTATTAATTTTTAATATCAGGTAATAATAGTCTACAATGTTACGGATGACAGATGAAAACATTTTGGAAATGTTCAGGCAGAAATCCCGGGAAGCAAAACCCTCCCTATCAAAGTCATGCTGTAGGCAAATAGCTGAAAACATAGAAAGATTTGCTAATGTTAAACTTAAAGGAAATGTCCGCAGGGTTTCAAAGTATTATTGTTCATAATGTTATACCCTGTCAGTATCTAAGATTAGCATCTTCAAAATGTTATTGTTCCTAATAATCGAAAGTATGATATGCTCAAATATAAATGTGTTTGTGTTTATGTTTTTTGCTTTATATATAACGGATTCATGACAAATAACGAATCGGCAAAAACGGTACAAGCAACGCTCGCTATATTTGAAATTGTTTTCATATACAGGGCGCCACTTCCCCTAAACAAAATTTCCGACGAAAATAGGAAATCCATAATAACAAAACAGATTCACAACATTGGTACAACCATCGATGAACACTTCAAACCTGGAGCATACGACCCATGCAATCTAGGAATTTGGTTGGTAAATCAAATGCACTAAGTAGGAAAAAAATTCATTAATACAACTCTGATTTATCAACAGTATTGCATAATCACAATTGTAAGAAATGCTTACACCAAATGCAACCACAATTAGCTGCAGCTAAAATACAGCAATGTAAGCAAAACACCTACATATTATTGAACATGATTATCATCCTAATGCACTAAGTGGGGAAAAAAATCAATTAACAAAATTCTAATTGATCAACTGTATTGCATAATCACAATGGTAGCAATTCCTTACCCAAAATTCAACCACAATTAACTGATGCTAGAATACAGCAATGTAAGCAAAAGACGTAAATATTCTTGAAGATAATTATCATCATAATAGACATATTCACAATTAACGTAAATAACAACAGGTTAATACTCCTTAATACCAAGCAATGCCAAATACATTGCGGTCAGTAAATCAGGACTAATGATGCTTATAGAACCAAATATTTGGGTTGCACACAATTCATAAGACTAATTCTTCCAATTGGTCAAAGTGTCATATGCATTGATGCGAACAATGCCATGTACGATACTTGTTTATTGCCACAAGGCATTGACGACGGTGACGGATCTCGGACATCGATCTACACATGTGGTGTGTCACATTTTTCATCCATGACATCATTAACACATTCATAGTTTGTGAATGAATGTCCCTTGTCCTCCTGTGACTCCTTCACCTGGTTATGACATCATAATCCCCAATAAGAAACCATAATCATGCATAAAAGCATAACGGTCATTCATCGCAAAGTGGTTAACAGGAGTTTTACACATCGCACCTGTGTTAACGAATAGAGATTTTTGTTGAAAAATCCATTCATGGATGCGATGTCAATGGATTCACTGCTTTCATTGAGGTTCCGCTGTATTATAATTTTTTTTTTAAACAAGAAGAAGGAGATCTTCATTATTTTACCCAGTTCATATCACAGAAATTAGAGGTTTACATTCACAAAAATTACCTCAACAAAAGTGTTGTCTTTACCCTTCCGGTTCCTCATACCCGTCACCGTAAACTTCCTTGTTTCAGCCTTTTTAAAAGGCTGCGCAAACATAGGAACATTCACATAGTTTAATGGTTTTTAAAGGGACACCCTACCAAAGAAGATTTTCACAGCATTAGCGTAGTTAGAATAAACAAATTGTACCTTGGTCTTAGGTCCTGAGTGGTTTTCGGACTTAACTGAGAACGGCCTCGAAGAATTAGCAAACCTTTCTGGACTAAAACCTGAGTCCCTGGCTGATGCATTGTCGTCTGATCGATCGCGGGGGTTACCTTCCACACTATGCTGCATCAGTTCTGGACAGCGCTTGTAGTAATGACCGTACTTGTGGCAATTAGAGCATGCTCTCTTCTTCCTCCAAGAAGACCTCTTGGAAGGGGCTCATTTGCTTTTCACAACAAAGGGATCGTTGATTCCTTCTACGTTAACATTAGGCGTTGAGTTGCCTTGTTTGCGTGACTGCAGGCGGATAATTAAGTTGACAAGTTCAGATTGGACTTCATCAAAGTATGCAACATCCTTGCAAGCAATATCACACAGCTTGTTGCAATTCGATGCCAATGCACCAACTCGAAACTTTAAGACCCTTTCGACGTCATCATTCACAGGCATTTGTGTGCTAATAAATTCGTTCTTTGCATTCTTTGTCCACCTTTTGTAGATCAACGAATCTGGAAACTCAAGTATGTTTTCGAACTTCATGGCACAGAAGACATGACTACAGGGAATACCACGTGATTCAAACAGCTTGCACGAGCACGAGAACAGATTCTTACCTCTATCGACTTCCACCCATCGATCTTTGGCCGGGTCTCCGAAAGCAGTCACACTGAACTCGACCTTGTCCAATGTTGTGCTTAGTACCTTGATATTCAAAGCCCTTGCCCTCTGAATCTCATTACAAATTTCCTTAAAAATATTTCGAGTGAAATAACATGATACAGATCTTTTATATACCTCCAACGAGGTAATCATCACTGGTTCTGAGCACTGAGACTTAAAGTCAGCGATTAATTCGTTGTTTCTATACTCCTTTAAGGCCCTATCCAGGTTATGCATGAAGTCAATGAGGGTGTTCTTGCGATTAACATAAAATCTGATGAGAGAATTTATACCTTTGCATTGTGATGTCGTCCTTATGTAACCGAAAAACTTATCCCGGAGGAAACAATGAGACCACATCGAATGAGTTTCGTACGTCTTTTCCATCCAGGTACTCCCAACAAGGTTGTGCTTATCCAAAATGGCTGCCCATCTCCAATCAAAGTCTCTGTGGTCGTAGTTGTCGTATATAAGATCCTTAAAATCGCGCAGGAAATTAGGATTCTTTATATTTTCGCATGCATTTCTCTGCAGATGCCATCTGCATAACCGATGGGTCGCATCAGGAAGAACATTCTTGATTGCATCTCGCATGGTAAGGTCTCCGTCAGTTATTACTGCTTTAGGACTTTTCCCAGCCATCGCTTCAACAAAGGTTTCCAACAACCACTTATACGTCTCTGTGGTTTCGTCGGATAATAGGCCGGAGCCGAAGATAACAGTCTGCCCGTGATGATTGCATCCGGAGAAAATTACCAAAGGCTTGTTGTATTTATTATTCTTGTAGGTTGAATCAAAGGCAACAATATCTCCAAAGCAGTGATAGTCGATAATTGACTGCCCATCTGCCCAAAAAATATGCTCGAGCCTTTCGTCACTAGTGAACGTATACTTTCCAAAGAACAACGGATCGTTGTTTGACTTGCCAATCAAATAGTTTATTGCCGCATTGGCATCCCCGTTTTTAACCTTTGACCGACGATAACGATCAATGTGGTTGTACAAATCTTTGCGTGTGAAGCCAGCATGACGATATCCACCCTTCTGGAATGCAATATACCCCATAATATGGCAGGTCTTGACACCAAAATTATGAAGATTTTCCACTTGGACCTTATCAGTGACAGTGAGACGACGATTGGCCGGAACCAGATGCGCAAATTGGGGTGGCGTCAAATCGTGGTTGTGAGATTCCACAAAACATGATACCTTCCATCTACCGCAGCCATAGTCAAGCTTTACCCTAAGCCGAGCTGGACACTTGGTTCGCGTTAGTGACCTTGCCTCCCTTGATCTATCATCCAGATCAAGATACCTCATATTCCTCCAGCCCTCTTTGTTGCAAACAAGTTGCCTACTAATGATTCTACCTTGGTTATCCCTAACGACGTCGTCCTTCCTCATTACAAATCCATGCCAACAAGAATAAGCGTTATAAAATTGGCAGGTCTCATCCTCTGTCCTAAACTCCAGTTCCAAATATCCTCCACCATTAAATCTGCTATTCTTTTTACACCACAAACTTCTTCACTCTTGCTAGTAGAATCCAGTGAATCCACATCCTCGTCTTCAGCGTCATCTTCTGCATTCGGTTGATAATCGAAATCATCACCCAAATCATTATCAGAATCATTCTTCGCATCATCCTCGTTTATGGACATATTTTAACCCCTGCCATAATTTTACCCAAAAATGTCAACAAACAGAGCCAATGGCAGCAACTACGGGAAGTTAAACTAAGCTGCATGTAAACTTAAATGAACCAAAACCAATTAAACTAACCAAATTGTTTTCGACCCCAGTATAAGGTTTTAATTTCAATTTCCCAAACCTAGCCACAGCATAGAACTGGACAATGTTACTTAATTTCCAAATTCCAGAATAGCAACACAACGCCCTAAACAGAGAACCGTTGAAAAGGCATGAACTATCATCCAAATTAAACTAATCTGGATTAACAAAAAAACTTAATTGGACATACCTTGATGACAACCAAAGGTTGAGCTTGAACGGATAAAAAATGCACTCTCAGAGGGAGGTGACCTTACCTAATCAGTACGCCCCTAATTCGAAGGCAGCCGAAAAATGAATGTTGGTAAACCAGCTTTCAGCAGCCACAGTTTCCGATCAAGCAGAAGTTCAACTACAAATTTCTCTACCGGAGCCACATCATTTTAGCATTCGCCCTCTCCTCAGTTGACGTCGATGCCTAGCCGACGGAACCAGAGCACCAGTTCCGGAACCTTTCAATCGAAGGAGATCATTCTTGCTAAATGTACGTTGGGTATAGAACGAAGGCGAAAAAACCAAACAGGGTTGGGTAGTGGGTTCTAGGATAACAAATTTCAGGGTTGGGTAGTGGGTATACAACGTAGGCGAAAATACCAATGGGTAGTGGGTTCTATGTGTTTTCCAAGTTCTGAGACATGCATGTTGAATTTCAGGAAGAGATGGAGGGTATTTTTTAAAATGAAAAACAAGTTAGAGATTATAAATTATAATTACAAATATTCCCCAATACACTATATAGTATGTATATACAATAATTAATGTAGTATATGTTATGGTATATGTTCATTAAAGGCTTTTGCTATAACCAATGAATGCATTAATTGAAAGGTTGAAAATTTTTTTGATCAATGGCTGAGATGATGACACATATGCAAGGGTAACTTACCCACAAAATTGCCATGGGTTTGGAAGAAATTACCTAAATAAAATATATGTGGTTAATTTATAATTAAAATTAGAAATGAATTATTTAGCAGTTATTGAAAAACTTCAAAAACATGTTTTGTTATGGGATCATTTAATGGTCCAAACGTTATAGGACCATCGAATCCTTTGCCTAGTAACTCACGTTAGTTACTTAGCTCTGTTAATATCGTACTAACTTTGCACGTTAATTTGTCACGATTTAGACTCTTCACTTAAGTTTTATGTGACTGATATCTACTTGAGCATTTAGAAGTTTAATTAGCTCCCTAATATATGCACAAAGACAATAATAATAAGTTCAATTTGTGAAATTTGAAATTTAATCTCGATCACATAGAATCTAGGCGAACAATCAAAATCACTGCAAATTAACATACTAAATCAACACGTCTTTAATAAAAATTATCTTAAAAATCTTAAATAATTATATTAATAATTTAATATTAGGTATAACAGGCTAAAAGCGACTTAATATAGGCTGTAGGAGCTAACACGGAGGCTGGAGCACACCATGACGGTATCCCAACGTTTCAAAAATACAGACAGATTAATATCATATTCATATTAGTTAGCTCATAACTGCGAAAGAGCAGAGAATTGAAGAAGCCGCGGAGGAAGATACAGAGGAGAGCCCACTGCATTTCTATGTTGCTATCTCCGTCCCCACCCTTCCAAATCGCAACCGCAAACTCCACTCTCGCTCTCTCACTACTATTTACTTAATGGTATTATTTTCCCTTCGTGTATTCCTAACTGCTTCTTTAGTTTTTATACACCCTTTCAATTTTCTTAATTGTTTCTTCTGTTATCATACACGCTTAATTTGATGGTAACTTAGTACTATAGGAGTACTGCTTAAAGTCGTAATTAACGGTTTCGCATAATCCATGTTGATCCTTTTGCCCTCACTCTTATTTAGCCACGTGTACACATTAGCTGATCCAGTTAGTTTTGTAAATAACCGTTTTCTTTTACTATCTGCTTTTGGAAGTTAAGTCACGGCTTCATCGTCTGCGTTGTTGTATATATCGCATGGTCTCAATTTTATTTTATGTAACTTTAATTTCATTTTCATCACTTCAATCAAAGTGAAGATTCCGATTATCATCTCTATTCTTTAATTTGCTCTTGTTCTTGTGTAATCCTCTCTCGTTTCTTACTATTCCTTTTGGAAGTTTGTAATTGCTACAAATAACAACCTAGTGCACAACAACGCATGTATTGTTTAACTAATTTTTAATATGTATTTTGTATTCCAACCTATATTCTGTATAGGTGGTTGATTTTTGGTGTACACTTAGCATGATTGATATTTTAAACGGAGGTCAAAGGATGGAATTATAGTCACCAGCCCTGTTTTTGTTTCTTGTACTCCAGGTCCAGGAACTAGACTGTATAGGATGCAGAAGATGCTGATGGAAGATATTGGTTTGGAGCAAGCATGCACTCAATTAACTTGGTTATTTTTGTCCTCCAATCCAATCAGACCCGAAACATCAATGAGGTTGATTGAGGATGCAAGAATGTCTTCCACTCCAATGGTCTTCATTCTTTCTTTTCTTTATTATCATTATCATTTTTGGCAGCATGTTACTTTTATAGTATTTTGTAGTAATGCACCCAAGTTTGATCTCAACGAAGTTCAATTGGATGACTCAGCAAGTAACTCAAGTGATAATTTAGAGACCTGCCACTCCACAGCTAGATCATTACATATTTTTGGCATATACTTTGACATTTCCCCAGGGTTCCACACAGAAGAAGCAAAACAGCAAGTCACTAAGTGATGCTTCCAAACCCCTTCAGTGGGATGATACTGTAAATTCTGTTGTGGTTAATTCCAAAAGTGTTGGAGAGGTTACTAATCCCAAATTTAATGGAAAGAATGTAGGTGAAGCAGGCCTATTTAGTAGTAAGTGTGTTTCCAGGACTAACGTAGACCCACATAAAGATCTTTGCTATTGCACAAGTGACTTGGAGAACAAGGATACTGGATCCACTTGGAAGCCATTTGTTGGTCATTTTTCTATTCTGATTTTACAGATACTATATTGGTAAACTGTGAGAATACCAAAGATAATGAAATTTCTTGTGCTTGTCAAAGTCATGGAGAAGAAAAATATGTAGATAGCAATGCTTTTTGTGAATCGTTCTGACAGCTTGAAGGATAGACAATTTGGGAGAAACAAATCTCAATGCTCCTGGCCAGAATTTAGGCACTGATGAGATGGTAGTAGAACTTCCTGAAGCGTCTATGTGCATCCAAAACAGAATGCATTAAGGTTGACAAGGAGGAGATTGTTAAGGTACAGTGTACTGATTCTTATGAACAAATTGCTTTAGAGCTTGAAGAATGCAATGATGATGACTGCTCTTCCGCATCATCAAAGCCATATGAAGTGGACAGAGCAAAGACAAATGGTTTTAGTCTTAGATTAAAACCGGGAAGGAGATTCAAGGATTTCCAGAAGGAGATACTTCCTGGCCTTGCATCTCTTTCTAGACATGAAATTCAAGAAGATATAAACATCTTGGAGGCAGTATTAAGATCAAGGGAATACCGGAAGATCAGATCCAGAATGGGTGATCACAGAAGCCAGTGTGCGCCTACAAGAAGAGTTAGGTCCAAACGCAATTCTTCATGGCGGAAATTGTTTTAGCAAGGTTCATCCAAGTGCTTGTATCATTGAAACTTGATTGTTTCTATTCTTTTATGGACATGTTAAAGTGGAATATGTCAACGATAAAAATTGTTTCTGTAGAGTTTACTTCACGAAAACTTAGAATGTTCATATTACTTAAAAACTGTTTCTCTAGAGGTTACTCGTAGTTGTTAATTTGGTTTGAATGATGATAGTTAATTAAAAATGTGGTAATTCCAAGTTCCAACTCCAAGAATTTGGTCCGGAAATTTAGTAAAGCCTATTGTTACATTTTGTTTGTTTGTTAGGATTTAGTTAAAAGTATATTATTAAAATATGTATTAATAAGAATTTTTTTTAACATGATAGACTATTAGAGGATACCAAAATCCTAAATTACCCTTGTTTTTAATATCGGAGGTCCAAATAAAAAGTTCCTCATCTCTGGGAGAATTTCTTAAAATTCTAAGAGATACTTTTAACCAATAGTATGCTGATCCTGAAATGGATATTGTTAACAGTAACAATATGAATTAATTAATGTTACTATTGGGCCACTATAATGGCACAGTAGAGACAGCACAAAAGGACATACGACATGCATAGCTGCAACTCATAGCCAAGTTAGCCTATCTAGGAAAAGAAAGTGTGGGGTTTCTCATGATCAAGACCTTTTACATCAAACATTGGATGCTCATTTCAATTGCTTAGGAATCTAGATATCAGATATGGCGTTGAATTTTTTTTTACCAAAAGATCTTATATCATTATATCCGATCCTGCAGTGTAGAAGGAGTGGGCTCAGAATTCAAGTTGATGAGCGATGAGCCAAAGCAGAACATGTCAAGTTGATTTTTGGCAGTTGGCACCATCATTTGTTATCTTATATTTTCTCAACCACCAGCAGTGCTTCATTTTTGTGGTAGGCCCATACCCTTACAACTTTCCTTTTCATTTTTCCCCTCATTTAATCTAATTATTATGTCTAATGTAGGAATGGATATTATCGTATAGATAATATTGCGCTTCAATGTAACTTTTCATTTAAAATAATGAAAAATAACAAGAATCAAACTTATAATTTCAATTATTAAAATTTATGATATCACATTATAAGCTTTGGATAAATGTAATTTATATTTTAACACACATGTGCACTACTTCTTTATATTGATGTCCATGCAACTTGAATTTGTATGCAATATGATTCCTCACATAACAAGCAACGATGGGGAAAGCGAGTACAACAAAATCTGTGGAGTATTTACTCATTCCAAGGAAGATCTTCCCTCCAAATAAGAAACGCCTTCAGACTCCACATATATACACACACTAACACACGCATAGACCACTGTTATCTGAATTAGTAAGAAACAGACCCTCTGATGTCTCATCTACATACATGTAACATGTCTATGTCTAATATTGGTAGCGTCATTACTCATTACTTGTCCTCCAATTCATCTTCTGCTCTTTTTCCTGCCAATTCGAGTAAATCTGTTTCTTACCCCAATTCCAAATGTGCATTAACTACATCGATGTAATGGTTGGAGAAAAAAGTAGTATTATATTTTACATGTTCTCGTATATCAAGTTTAGCTGTGAATTAAATTTTAACTAACTAATAATCTTTTGTATTAGAGACAACAACAACAACAATATTATAACATGGATATGGAATATAAAGGAAGGGGCAAAATGGTCATATGGCGGGAACACAGAGCTGACTGTGGGAGGTAGCTAGTCAGAGTTGTCGAGTGTTGGACGGGCGAGAAGATCTCAACCGTACAAAAAAGGATGAATGGACCAGACTCATGCCATGTCATCAACTCCGCTTTCCTTGTACATTTTATGCATCAATAGGTCGCATAATTTTTGTTGTACCTAAGGCTAAGAGTTTTAAGTGAAAAAATATAATATTCTTTTTTAGAGGTGACTATGCCACCTTGAGGAATCTTTGATCCTTTTGTTTCTTCTCCTGTATTGGATTAGGATTATTACTTTTTTGAATTAGGATTAAGACAGTAATATACATCATCATGCATGCATGGCCTTTGATTGTTATTAATTAGGTGGTGCAGAGAATCCTTATGCAGGACTTGCAGATAAAACAAAAGAAGACAAACTCTTTTTCTTTTAAGAGATTGATGTATGTATGTATGCTGTATTCTGTACCAGTATTTGTTGCGTATCCTGCAGTGCTTTTTACTCCGTCCACGCCAGCCACACATTTTTAACTTGTTCATTATTAATTATATATAGGCATACATAATGAGTAACGACAAGGTGCTTGTTTAATCTTAGAAAAATCACTTTTTCTATACTTTTAAAATGTTTGCCTTTTTGTTTTAAGTCACTAAAATGCAGAACAAACAAATAAGGCTGGAGAAAGCGCTTCATCGACTTGCTGATCTTTTCTCAACTACGAGAAGTTGAAACACTTTCTCATACTCCTGGGAAGAAGGACGATGAAAGTACAAAATCCATTTATCTATATCCTCACTCCAAACTAGAATGTCTATAATTATAAATTTTGTTTAACATAGAAAGGGTAAAATAATAAGTGATCCTACAGAGAGGCAATAATATCTGAAATATATGGAAATGCAAGTAATGAAGGGTCCATAATATTCTTTTCAATAATATTATTATTAGGGGTATGGTCTATGGTATGCGTAGAAGGCAGATTCTTCCTACCTTTCCCCACTTTTAATGCCATGTGCCGCCTCCAGAATCCAGAAAAGGCTCTTTATGCTTTGCGCACTTCTCTCTCTGTATCTCCCTTTCTGAAAAAAAACCTACTACTTTTCTATTCTACAATGCAACAACTGAATACTAATCATAATATAAAATTTAACTAAAGTTAATGAATACAATAAATTAAAGAAAGGAGCATTGTGCTGTCACTATCTTCAATTTAAGGTATGGGATTCCAATTAGAATAGATAATAGGATGATTTTGTCATATAATTAAGGGGATGAAACTAATAATGAGAAAAAGATTAGAGAAAGGGATATTTGGGTTAATGGGAAAGGGATGAGAGATGCCCACAGAATATTACTAGGAAGATTTGAAAGCAACGTCTCTGATGCACAAAAGATTGAGATGGGGTAGCCACAGATTGTGTAGTATGTACACAGTACAAGTAGTGATGTGCAATTAACTACATACACTGCTTTCGGTACTTGAAAACACTCTAGCTGGATATATAGTGAGACTAGTACTAGTCAAAATCTTTCTAGTCTAGTGCTCATCATATAAGACAACATATTTCTTCTATAATAATTACATTTCTTAACAAATATAATTTTTCAATTACATTTGAATTGTTTTAAGCATAGCTTGAATATATATAGTGGTCTAATAGAGGAATTTGAAGCATGGCCCAAACACGAAAGAGGAAATGTAGCGTACACAGGAGGCAAGGATACATATATGAGTGATCATGCTTTGCATACATTTAATTAATTGCAATCGTACGGGCATATATAGGAAAGGGAATTGGAAAATGTGTTTCTATTGATTTTGTTCGTTGATTACTACTTGTGCATTATTATCAAAGTATATTACTCCACCGACATTTTCTTCTAAATGTGTTATGATTTATGAAGATTGAGGAGAGAAGAACAGCTTTGTTAATTTGTTTTTATTAATTATTAAAGGAAAATTCTGCATCTTAGTGTTAGTGGAGTGGACCACTAATGGGAGAAATGAGTTAAAATCACTGTCTGATGGACTATTTTCTTTAGTGCTATCAATCTCTCACCTCAACTACTAGTCACTCAACTTGCCTCTGCCTCTTTAAAATATTTAGTAATTTAATAAATTCAACATTTTATGTAATTCTTAGTCTCGTTGAACTGAATTACCAATTACCATAAAAAGGAAACAATATGACACACTGTCACTGTATTGAGGGAAAAAATTGCATATAGTACTCTTGAGATATGATTAGTTCTGTTGTGTCTATATTTTAGTAATAAGATTTCAATAAAATGTTAGCGATTTTGAAGGAAGAATATAGTGTAGATTGCTATATAATAGAGATTCAAAAATGATAGAATATATGTTTTGATGTTGGAATATTCACCAGTGTGAAGTACAGTTAACTAATGAGAGAAATATATTGAGATTCTCTCTCACTACTCCACCTACTTATAATTGCTGTCATGTTATATCAATGTCATATTTTACTCATATTAATCATGATAGTAATTACTTCTTCTAAGATATAATAAACAATGAATGGTCTCTAATTACTTCCCAATGACTAGCTGTAGCGTTGTTATAGTTGATGCGAACACAAACAAATCTCTGAGCTGAGATGCTGCACAGATAGATAATTTAAGACACAACCAATCACTTTGGTTTCTTCATTTCAGAACACATTTTCTCCCTCCTCCCTTTATAAATTATAAAGATCGCACATACTAACATAACACACACACAACACTCATTCTTTTTTCCTTCTCTCTCTCTCTCTCTACTCATTACAGAACACAATGTCGGCTTACAGAGACGAAGACCCCCGTCTTCATGGCATCAAAACTAAGATTCGTGTCGTCCCACACTTTCCCAAATCCGGTATCCAACTTCTTCTCCTCTCTTTTCTCTATTATTATTATTTGGATTTAGTTACTTTGTGTTCTAAAGACACACTTTAAGAAAATATTAATAGAAATTTTTATATATTTAAAAATGGTATTATTAAATGGTAATATTAAGACTCTTATTATGATTATGATTATTATTGTTATTATTATTTTCAGAGCCTGAAACACAGCACTCACACCAAATACCATGCACTTTTTTTTATGTTTCTGATGGACGATGGTTGAAATTCCTTTTAAGTATTGTAACTTTGTTCATGACTCTGAGGCATAGGCAGAGAGGTTCTAACTTTTCTTGGTTTGGCAGGAATAATGTTCCAAGACATCACTACTCTCTTGCTCGATCCCAAAGCCTTCAAGGACACCATCGACTTGTTCGTGGAGCGTTACAAAGGCAAAAACATTTCTGTTGTTGCAGGTAAATAATACTTGCTCTATTACCATCAGCAACATGATTTTGGAGTTCCTTTTTTCTTCTTCAGCGGTGTTTATCTTTTCTGGAGGGTGGTGGTGGTGTCACTTACAAGTGTGGATAGGTCCAAAGTGGGTGGGGTCCATGTTTGCGAGAAAGTTGGGCGGAATATGCACTGGACAGTCTTGTATATTATTTTTGGTGGGTGTCTTTATGGAATGGAAGCCACTGTGTGTTTTGTGATTATTATTATTAGTGGGTTGTGCCATTGATGGCCTCTCTTCCATGGTGCTCATCCATTACCCTACACTACACTTGTGCACTTTAGTAGTGGACCTTATAGAACCCTCTTTTTTTACTTTTTGGTCACTATCTCACTCCCCTTTCTCTCTCTGGTAAAACTTGTAGCAGCACACTACTATGTTATCTCTACCACCCTTGTATTTTATGTCTTTCTTGTCTTGTGTAACTTTTACAAGTGAAAAAGTGTCTCGAGATTCGAGATAGCAGCTATGAAATTCTAATAGTATAGTATCATCATGTATTAAATCAAAGATTTTGAGGTGATGCATGCAGACCTGTCTCATTGCACAGATTAATGTTAGAGGCCCCATTTCACATTGTCCGGTTCCTGTACAAATTTAATGGCAATCTTATACCTGAATTGCTGGTAGGGCCTTGTGTACCCGCCTTAAAGTTTCATATGGAAGATTACAAATGAACCAGACCACCATTGGACTAGGTGTTTTGTCTTTTTTGAGTCTGCATTGTGGCTTATGGTAACTATGTGACAATTGACATTCACATCTCCTCTGCCTTATAAATGCATTCATGAGCCAATTTTTTGGGGGTTCTTTAATATGATAACCTTGTTTATAGAATATTTTGTTGTTGTTTTGTGTGTTTGCACCTATGGTTACATGTTTGTACCCGTGATTCTTTTTTTAACTAGATATAACATTTGTTACATGCATTGTGCATGGATCAGAGGCAGCCTGTGGTATATATAGTATGGTCCCTCATTTTCGCAATCTAATAGATTGGTTGTATGCCATTTTTGTCTCTACTCATCCTAATGCTTGTTGAATGGCTCTTGTGTGTATTTAGTACGCAAAACGCAACGTGACAGAGATTTTTTTTTATCCCCAAAGTGAAATTATTAAATTCTTTCTTCTCTTTCTTATTCTTTTTGTTGTGTGGTTATTAATGAAAAGCAAGTTGTTAATTTCGTATGATCCTTAATTTCCTTCATGTTTAGCAAGTACTATATTTGATTCTTGTGCTCTACAACTGATAAATGGATTGTGTAGGAATTGAAGCTCGGGGTTTCATATTCGGTCCTCCCATAGCATTGGCAATAGGAGCAAAGTTTGTACCATTGAGGAAACCAAAGAAGTTACCTGGTATGGTATTATTATCTTATAACACTAGTAGTGTTTGTGGGGTGTTAAGACTCAAAAGAAGGTTGCATTATTGGTTTGATGGCAGGGAAAGTGATATCTCAAGAGTATATTCTGGAGTATGGAAGGGACTGTCTTGAGATGCATGTTGGAGCAGTTGAAGCTGGTGAACGCGCTATAGTGGTTGATGATTTGATTGCAACTGGCGGAACACTCTGTGCTGCTATGGACTTACTCGGTAATTAAGTTAATTTCAGTTTTCCTATTGAGAAACATGTCTCTATATATCTGAATATGTTTGTGTGACCCTTGTTTATAGAACGTGTGGGAGCAGAGGTAGTGGAGTGTGCCTGTGTAATAGAATTGCCAGAACTGAAGGTATGTATTTATTCAGGTGGTTTTGGTATGTCCTGCATGTAGTTAATTACTAATGATGAGTATTTGTAACTGGTAGGGGCGCGAACGGTTGAATGGGAAGCCTTTGTATGTGTTGGTGGAATACTTGGAAGTATGAGATAACACAATTGCAATGGCAATGCCTATGGCTATGGCTGCCTTTTCCCATACAAATTAATCAATATTTGTATCACCCTCTCCTCTCATCTCTTCTTCCTGCCTTACCCTTAAATAAAACTTCATAACTTTGGCTACACCCATTTTATTCTACATTTTCTTTGGTTTTTTCTGCTGTCTCTCTGTGTTTGCTGGGGAATTGGTCCGAATCAAACTAATTAATATTGGATAAGTCGCACTTCTCACTAGTTAGTAACTTGTTTTAATATGTTATATTATAACCATGATGAAAAGGATGTATGTACTTCCACGAGTTAAGTGTCAAAGTGTGAAATTAGTTGCCTATACTAAAATAGTATTAGAGATTTTAATTTTACCAATTATATTATTGAAACTAATAAAATGTTCCACGTTAATCTTTAATGTCACGATGAGTCACTTGATAAAAAAAAAATTGAGGGATCACTGAACAGTATATTTTTATTAATCTCAATAACGTAATTAGTGTGATTGGAATTTTATGCTACATTCCTTTATAAGGAGAAGGATATTGAGGCATGAACATAAAAATATAAAACTATATTTGACGAGATAAACAAAAATATTGTGTGACAAGGGTGGTTATGCTCCTCCAAATTTTTATAAAAAAATTAGTAATACTTTTTTAAAAGATAAATAAATAGTTCAATTAGTTTAAATATTTTATTATAACTTAAAGTACCTAATAAGTTTAATAAGCAACACTCTTTTTATCTTTAAGTTCAAATATAAAAAATTAGATATTTTTTATTTATTTAATTTAATATTATTTTATATTTTACTATTTATTTAATTTAATTTTTTATATGATAAAAAATAATAGAATATTTAATAAGTATTAATATTATTGTATTTGTATAAATTGATAAAAAAAATTCAATAATTATAAATTTTAATATTTATCCTTCTAACTTCTTTACATATTTTACAGGATATATATTTAAATTTTTATATAAAATAATAATAAAAAATCAAAGAATTAATGCATTTTTTAAGAGGAATGCTAATATTTAAGAAGGAGAACATATAACTTTTACAATATCAACACATGTAGATAGTTTTTCTACTTTAATGAATCACAAAGAAAGTGAGATATAAACTTCAAAAGTTTAAAAAATTACATCTGATGAGTTTGACCCTAATTTTACCATGAAAAACAGCTTTAAATTTGACAATATCACCCAAACTAGAGAGATGAGGTTAGACGAGCTTATCTTAAATAGGTCCATATCAAAAGTATCTTGACTGACAATTATCCTCTATCTTTTTGTTTCAAGTTCCGCCACTGGTGTCATAGAATATTGAATTAGCTAAATAGAGATACAACTTATTTTTTTCATTTTTCTTTTATTATAGTTAT
>NC_029789.2:14352513-14360903 GCF_000816755.2 Arachis ipaensis | reverse complement strand
CTTAAAGACTATTTTATGCACGTAGCCAATTTGAGTGGCTATTTTGGGGTTTGACAAAAAGTTATTAATTAAACTCTTATTTTTTCTTGAGGCTGGACAAATATTTTATATTTTTACTTTTGTTTTTGAAAAGAGATTATGGGCCCCCAAAAGGCCCACCCAGAATGATAGATTTATCGGCCCAAGGAGTACTGCACCGAGGCCCTAAAGATTCTTGTTCATTGTACAAGTAATAACGGTTCTAAAAAACAAGACAAGAAAACAGAGATATCTTGTCGGACCTCGTTAAAGACTGGCATTATTATATAATAATATAATACCAATAATTAAGATGTCAGGGGCCTAGTTTCACCGTTTAATTATACGTAGAGTTAAACTTTAAAAGAAAAGTATAGGATAGTAACATATTATCTGCCAACTTATTACTAATAATAATTAATTATTATATTTTAAACACATATATAAAGAGATACATCTAAAAAATATATCTATAAAGATATTTTTATTAAACACAGTTATAAAAAAGATATTTTTATTAGACACATCCACAAAGACACTTCCATTAAACACAATTATAAATAAAAATTGGCAGAAATTGATAGAAATGCTGTTGGTAACGTAGCAGGACCGAACCTTAAATTAGTTTTTGAGATTTTACGAATTGCACTTATTTAGGTTTTGATTTACTAATTCCATTATGTACGTTTTTAAAATTGTAAAAAATATATTTAATTAGTCTTTCACTTCATTTTCGGCCATAATCTTACCGCCGCCAAATGCAGGCTTTCATACTTACTGTAGGCATTTATATACGCTTCTGCGTCGTTTAATTTTTCCTCTTATGCTTACTCTGTATTTTTTAATACCCATACACACTATTCTAGCATCTTTGTCTATAACATTATAGGCTCTCTCTTCCTCCAATCTCCTTTTTAGCCGGTAGAGCTGTCGAATCGGTTTTTTTTTATGACACCGTCGATCTTCCAAAGCTTTCTGAAACTAAGCCGGAGTCATCTCAATCGGGCTCTAATTCCTCATCAGCAAATGTTGTGGCGTCGAACTCAAACATGGTGGTGCGATTGTCGAGTTAGAAATTACTGGAGGAGAAGGTCTGGGAGGCGTCGCCACGAATCGTGAAGATGGTGCCCTATGAAGCACGATTGACGTTGAGAAGAGTATAGAAAGGATACGGATAGATGTTGAAAGCGAAGGCAAATTTCGACGGGATTAGAGCCCAAGAACAGTGAAAGCAAGTTCGAGCATGGTATTCATTTTTCACGTCATTATTGGCGACATAGTTAAATAACTGAAAATGAGATGAAGGATTAACTAGATACATTTTTTACAATCTTAAGAATGTAGATCAATTGATAAGTCAAGTATTAAATTAATATATTTCGTGAATCTGAGTAACTATTTTGAGATTTAACTCGTTATACATAATTTTATAATATGAGAAAATTTTTAACTATACATATTCAAAGTCCGTTATGATTGAGTATCTTTTTATTTTAATAGTAAATTTTTCTATAAAAATGTCCAAGTTATGTTGACATCTTTATTTCTTTGTGTTGTATTATTAAGAGTGGGTAGGATAAACTAAAATGAAAATAACGAAAATTATTCGAATATGAACTCACAGATTATCATTGTGCTTATGATTTATCAAAGTTATTTGTTGAGTTGTGTTATTCTGGATTTGCTGACTCAGTAAAAGGATAAGCCTTTAGACGCATAAATAATACTTTTTGAAAAGTCAAATACTTCAACCGCTCGTATCAATTTCTAATACGAAGACAAAAGTGTGTGTATCTTATCTATGTTGTCTAATGATATTGGAGTAATAATAGAAGTTAATATACAATAACTTTTTCGTCCAATTATATCATATGATGTGCATGATTCTCTGCTAGGCATTATCCAATAAATTTTGGTGAGGCTCACTAATACATTTGAAAGAAAACAAAATACAAAATGCTAAATGAGTACAAATTCAACAAGATTTAATTCTAAAGCAAACTATTCATCATTTTTTTTCTATTTTCTCTTTCCCACATGCTTTATATATACACAGAAACTATGGTTACAAGCCTACGTACATGGCAAACAATAATGCTAGCACTTAAATTTAACTTGAAGATATTTTTGTTTTTAGCATAATAATACAAGCACCAGCAGTTATTGGAGAAAAAAAAGAAAAAGAAAAAAGAAGGCAGTTGAATTTGGAGAGAAAGTTCCGTGCGTTGTGATGATATATATTAATTCCTATTAATTAATGGAAGTTACCAACGTTTTCTTGTTCTTCCAATTCGATACCAACCTCAGCAAATCTTTTCTCTTTGTAAACGTACCACTTAGCAGCAACAAAATAAATGACGACATTGATAGCACTCAACAAAGCCAAAAGCCAATAAAAATCATAGAGCTTTCCTTGGTTGAGGTTATCGGCAAGCCATGGTTTTCCATGCGCCGTCAATTTATTCACTATGGAGACCAACAAGGAGCTAAAGAAGAATCCTAACGCCAACGTGCTCAAGAACAAACCAGTGCTCATTGTTTTCATCCCTTTCGGACACTCTCTCAGGAAGAAATCAAGTTGTCCCATGTACATGAACGCTTCTCCCACACCCACCAAGAAGAACTGCGGAACTAGCCAGAACACAGTCATTGGGATCTTGCTATGGGGAGTGTGCACCAGTCCATGTGATCTTGCTTCTTTCAACCGCTTAATTTCTATTGCGGCTGCTGCCACCATGGACAACACCGAAAACACTAAGCCCGTGCCCACGCGCTGCAAGGGGCTGAGCCCGTGCGGGTTCATGAGGAGTTTCTTGGCCACCGGAGCCACGAAGCGGTCGTAGAAGGGGACGGTTAGGAGGATGGTTCCGATTAGGAAGACGGTCATGGATGCCGGAGGGATTTTGAAGGTTTTTCCTATGTGGCAGTCCATGGTGACCGCTTGTGAGACCGAGAATGTTGTCATTTGTGCGTGGATGCACCAAAACATGATTGTCGTTGCCCATATCGGAAGCATTCTTAAAACCAATTTCACTTCTTCTACGTCCGTTAAGGTTGTTAGATACCATTTATTGTTCTTCATCGCTTCTGTTCCACTTGAATCCTTCATTGCAGCCTTGTCTAAGAACCTGCTCCGTCAACATAATTCAATTAAATAACAATCTATATCCAGCTAGCTTACCTATTTCTTTCCCATGCATGCACAATATATTATATTCTTGTATTATCTGGACTTCCAAATAATATATAATTTACACGAATATTTAATTATTGGTTATTGGTTTAGGATACAAGTATATAGCCTTCTTGTCCGTGAGAGAGGCAGCAATGGGAGGTTATTGTTGCATGCTCGTGAACATCTCTAGAGATTAAAGCTACCCTGCCCCTCGTGAGTTGCATAACCAAACTATAATAATTAATTTTACTTTAAATATACACTATTATATACTATTATAAATTAAACATTAAAAGTAAATAAATTATAACTCAAATGATATAGTCTTTCCATACTAATAACTGACTTTAGTAATTAATTTTAGTGTACATATAACATTACTCATAAATTAAACATCAAGAGAAAACTAAGGTGTACATTCCTCCTTATTACTCTTCAAATTAAGTTTTTCATTAGCGAAACGTTGTGTCTCTCCACACACCACAAAGTCCGATCTTCACAGTGGATAGAAATTCAAGTACAGTACTATGTAAAATTAATAGTTAAAAGTGATTAGATAAAAATTTAGTCAAATCAATTAAATTATTTAACAATTTTGTTATCAACTTTACGTGAAGCTTGTATAATTTTTTTCTAGAATAAAAGACAATTTTTTTCTCATTTCTTATTATATATTCTTTAAAAAGAAAAAGAAAGAGAGCGGGAAAACTATATATATTACCGGAACTGGTTGGAGTGCGGCAACCTTTGTTTGTTGGATTGGAGTCCGTCAGCAGCTATGTAATCCTCGTGAAAGAAGAAAGAAGAATCAGAAGGAGGTTGCAAGTGCCTCTTTCTCCAAGCAGCCACAAACACCACCGCAATCTGAGTCAATGGGCTACCCACCGGTTTCTTGTAACGGTACTTCTTAGTGCCTGACAGAAACACAGTAAGAGCAACCAGAATGGCGACGGCGCATATTCCATAACCCCAAACCCTTCCCTGATTGTCCTGAATGTACACAAGAACAGTCACGGCCGCCAAAGACCCTGTGCTCACGAAGAAGTAGAACCAATTGAAGAATTTAAGCATTTGCTTTCTCTCTTTTTCGTCAGTATCGTCGAACTGGTCTGAACCAAACCCGGATACGCTTGATTTGAGGCCTCCGGTGCCAAGCGCCGTCATGTAAAGTGCTAAGTATAACACCGTTAACTGTTTGCTGGTGGCTCTTTCGCAAGGTCCCCCACTGTCTCCTGTGCATTTTGGAGGGTGTAAGCTTGGTATTTTCGTCGACATAGCCAAGATCGCCACCCCCTGTTTATTTATTATTTCTTTATTAGACATCAGTGTATAATAATTAATTAACTAAGGAGTTTAAAATTAATTAAGGTAAAAACTCAGGTGCAGTCGAGTTCACGTGAAATTAATATCTGAGTTAATTAGATGATTTAACTATATTTTTATTTAACAACTCTCAGATATCAATTTTACTTAAAGTCGATTTTACTTAAATTTTTACAGTTAATTAAATAGATCTATGCTGGCTGGATATGTTTTATGTCCATCTTTATTGAACATATCGAAACAAGAAACAAATTAAACATACATGTATGAAAAAGTTAGAAACATATATATTACCGTTGCTTGAACAGCAGCGAAGATGGCAATGGTGCGGTATCTGCCAATCATCAAAGTGAAAGAAGGAAATGAAGAATGAAACTTGAAAGAAAGAAAGAAAGTAAAAGGGATGGGAGGATATAATCTATCTATATATAGTACCTTCCGAGAAAGGTGTCAGCAAGAAAGCCACCGAGCAAACAAAGCATGAATGAGGTGCCCAAGAAGTTAGTGACAACGTTGGCAGATTCAGCATTGCCCAAGTGCATGGTACCGGTCAAGTACGTCACCAAATTCACCGCAATACCCAGTGTCGTCATCCTCTCCATCACTTCTCCTCCTGTTATTATTACATATATAATCAATAAGACTAGCTAGAAGAAGAAGAGATATATATATAGATATCATGATGATGAGTTGATTAATGAAGAAGTGACCTAGAATCATGGCGGAGGCAGACCAGCCACCGGTCTTGGACCGCTCTGCCGGAGCACCCTTGTAGTTGGTGGCATCTGGGATTGTTTTCTCTTGTGTTGTGGGGAGAGCACTCATTATGCTACAAATTAAATTAATGGAAGATCAGATCAGATAGTGAAGCTTCTATGGGAGAAGTAAGGGGTGCTATGCCTCAGGATCCACCGGGCTCACCCCTTTATATACAACAAGGAAAGGGCCATAATGGAACAGTAGTATTATTCTTTTTATTATTATTATTATTGAATTTATGTTCCACCACCCTGCGCTTTAATTAACCCTATATAAAATTAATAATTAAAAATTAATAAATAATAATTTAATTAAACATTTTAAATTATTTAACCATTTTTAACTATTAATTTTATACGAAAAAAACTCTATCTTAGTTTTCACCTTATATTATTTCTCTCTTTATGTTCCCACACGCTGCCTCCTTTCATTAGTTTCGCTTCTTCAATTTAACTATATTATTCTATAACTATTATATCCAATTTTCAAACTCCATCTATTTACGCTAATATATATTTCTCTTAAACAATAATAGTAATAATAAGGAGATAGACAAGAGCTAATAATGATTTCAGGAGGTGGCTTAGCTTACATATTCCCTTCAATCAAGTTGTGGGATTTCTTGATGACAACCATCAACTAACTGTGCAACGTAACATATAATAAATATATGTTAACTTCAGTAGATTTCCTTTTGTTGAATTTGTGTTTGGTAATAGTTTAATTTGTTTCTTTCAGTCAGAGAACCGATACAATTTGACATAAATTAATATGAAATATTTGAATAAATTGCTATAATTGTTGCTGAAAAAAGAAAAGAATGTATATGTACATACATATCAAGAAATTTTCAATTTTATATATCTTCATCTTGTAGTGACCTTCTTGTTTAATTTCCTACGCCCTCTTCTTTTCTTGTTGCACGTGACAACAACTAGGAAGAACTGTTGATCGAGACAAATTCCATGGCATAACGGAAGGTCTTAAAATATACATAGAAGATAGTGATTAGCATAATTTTTACCAATAATAATTTCCAAAACACTCTTATTTTCAATTGAATTTTTTAATATTTGTTTAATTTACACTAGGCAATTAGAGGAGAATAATGAATCAAATTTAAATAGCAAACACACACGTTGATGATTTCACCAATGTGGGAGTGGAAATGCAAAGTTGAGAACCTAATTAACTACTCATGCAAACGGGAGTTAATGTACCGAAATTTGAACTATTGCAAAGGTTTCCATATTATTCAAACTTAAATATTAGCAGAAGAGAGTAGCAGTTGCAGCTATAGTAAAACTAAATTTCATTACCTTCGTGGATTCATGTCTATTTAATATCCAAAATTTGGTTTGTGATAGATGGAAAAGTGAGAATTGGGTTATTTAATCTTGACTAGCTTTAGTCTTATATTTGTTAAGTTTAAATTAATTAAATAATTTTAATATTTTAAAAAATATTAGTTTCTATGAAAAATGACATATATGTCTAAACATTCTCTTTAACATTTTTAAACATAAAGAAAGTTTGGATATTTTTCTATGATTTTATAAATTAATAAATACATTTAAATTTAGTTTATTTAAAATTGAAAAAAGATGATTAAGAAAGCATATCATTATAAATGCATCTTTTATATATACCAACTTGACGGTTTTGTATTTACTGTGGCTTATTTCTATCTTTATCAACCACCTTATTTTTCTTGATTATGATGTACTAACAAGTAAGAATTGGCTAACCAATAACTTATAGTTCAAAATGATATAATTTTTTTAAGAAAAGTATAGGTAGACAATAAAAATATTAAACAATGTGAATAATGGATATATCGGATATTCATTTCTTTAAGTGTGTGGATGGTTATTCTAATATTAAGATTTAGGTGGATAATTTAAAAGTATAGTGTGTTTTGATTTAATTGGTGGTTATTCATGTTGTTCAAGAAAATTATTGGTTACCTAGCATTACCCATTTTTTTATATTCATCTAAAGGTTACGGATTTAAATCTCACTCCTAATTTTAGAAAAAAAAAAATGGTTACTTTTCTTATTTTTTTTTATCTCATTACTTATTACTAATTAACCATGCAAGTTAATTTTGACATTACTTTTAAACTTACATGTGATGCTTAATAATTTTTCTATAATCAGGTATAATTCTTTTAAATTCATTCGTATGCATGACCTTCTTATATCTGTTTAAATATTAAAAAATATTATACCGTGATATAAGAATAATAAAATGTACTCCAAGTTCAGTTTTGAAATTTTAGAATAATTCACATTCACAATGAGAAAATAAAAATAAAATTTGTTTTATTTTTTTGTCTTTGTGTTCTAATATTTGTTTTTATACCTGATAATCCATGACCATATCTTATAATTAGCGAAAAAAAAGAGTAAGAAGCGGTGTGGAAAACCATTCAAGTTATGACGCGCGTCTTCTTGCTGGTGGGAGTTAATTCGCACCACAACTTTATTCAAAAATATATTGATTGATTGATTGATACTAGTCATAGATAATATGTGTTCGTTGTCAATTTCTGTTTCATTATCATGCTATTTAAAAACCCTTTTTATAAAGGGAAAAAAAAAGTGAAAACGTTTATATATCGGAGTCGAATATTAACAAACAAAATACACTTTATTTGGATGGCGTTTGGCACCATATATCATTATTTGAATTTCATTTTTTTAAGGATTCTACAATTTTTTCACTAACTCAACATCTAATAAGGACTGACGTCAAACTCAATTTAGCAGATATATACAAAGTTTTAGCTAATAAATACTTGTAAAAGTTTAGAGCACTAGTAACTTTTTTTTAATTTTGGTCAGCATGTAATCAGTAAAAAAAAGTGAGCTATTGGATGAAATTTTACACTAATTTCACATCATTAAAATTATTATTGATGACTATTTAATGGATACAAATCACAAAAATTGCTGTCCCTAACACTCCTCTAAATACTTTGGACACTGTAAAGATGTTAAATATAATTTTTTTAAAAATAATAATAAATATGCTAAATTTTTAAAATATTTATTATATTAAATTTTACAAAAATATGAAAATACTTTAAATAAATAACTTTAATGAAAAAAG
>NC_029789.2:14349405-14352477 GCF_000816755.2 Arachis ipaensis | reverse complement strand
CGTGTATCTAATTATGTATCACTATATAAATAAAAATAACTACTTTTAACAATCATGCATGAATGATCGTCTAAATGAATGAACATAATTGAAAGACAATGTTGCATCAAAATTAAATTTTTTATAAAAATAGTTAAAAATGAAAATGACTTTTTATTTGTTGAAAAATGAAATTATAAAAAGGTGACTAGTGATTTTTATTTTTTTAAATAAAAAAATTAAAAAATAAAATTTTTGTTGGCAATTTTACCAAAATACCGTATACTTATAAAATACTAAAATTACACTATTTTTCAAATAAACACCATTCTAACTATCTTAGAAAAAAAAAAGTTAATTCTCTAATATTTATTATTTAATGTCAATTTTTTTTTATCGAACTTACCTTTGATAGCAAACTTTAAATATTTGAAATTTATTAATTATTATTTTTAAATTCAATATTCACTCTTAATTTTTTTTTCCCGATTAACACCAAATCTTTAGCCCCATAATAAACACCCTAATAATTTGCGGCATATGAGAGTAAGGAAAAAACAAAACGGCATTAATACGTCAGAATTGTTCCTTGTACAAAGACGTCCAACCCTCTCTTCCTCAGAATTATCTGTAAGTGGCAGTTTTATTTCTATGAGAATGATTGTAATAAATAATCATTTTTAGTCAATAAATGACCTTTTTAGGAAGTCATAAATCGGCTTTTCGTGCAGTTCAAAGAGCCAATCCATTGATGACGTAACACGTGGTTCAATAATACACTTTAAAACTAGCATAATAAACTTCATCAACTTGTTTTATCAGTTAATCAAAATAAGAAAATTAAAAAGGACCATATAATGGAAGAGAGAGAAGTCTTACGTACCCACGCGTTAGATAACCTTAAGTTGGAAGGCACATGACATGATTAATTAAGTATAGAAAACATAATTAGGGCTGCCATCATCTTCTTTATATGATTGTTTAATCACAAAATTAATTTACAATAACATATGATTTTATCATAGACATTCTATACATTAAAGTCAATTAATGAGTGTTATATCATTTTCAATATACATTGATACACATGTATGTCTGTAACTTTGTATTTATATGAAAGTCTTATTTGATTATTGTAGGTATATGGCATGTATTCTATCTATATATACATGGGCGGCAAAAAACTTATTCCATATTATTAATTAGTTATCATATCAGAGACTTCAGCTTATTTCACTATTTATTTAAAAAAAAAATGCTTTGCAAATTGCAATGTTGAAATAAAAAGTGTCCATATTTATCTTTGATAAATTAATAATATATGGACATTCAGAAGAATATAATAATATATATGGACATTTGAAGTTTTGAACCTCTGACCAGGTATATGGTATTTTAAAAACAATAGAAAAGACTGCATAGGTGAAAATTGATTATCCAAAGTTGACTTCCGAATATGCAAATGATTCTAGCTATAATTTTTTGTCTTGAATAATTGTGAATTATTGCGTATATACTAGTATATACTAATGAAAGTATTATGGTGTGTGATGAGCGAGGGTCAATGGGTTTGGCCGACAACTACATACACCATGTTGCTTACTTGTAATGTGAAGCTTGAAGACGTGCTTTTGGATATACTCTATCCCTTTAACTAATAAGATGCATATTTTAAAAGATTAATATAATTATCCATTTTTATAAGTTAAATTAAGAAAGTGATTACTCACGTTATTAAGACGATATTTTTTTAAAAAAATAATAGTTAAAAATTGTTTTAATTTCATATATTTAATTAAATTATTTAATAAAAAACTGTTTTATGAGTTCTTTTTTTCTTTTTCCTTTGTTGTTTTACTAATCATATTATTGTATTAAAAAAGTTAACTTTATATGAAATCAGCTGCTTATAAATATGAAAAGATATCTTACATTTAAATTTAATAAGAAATTAAATCACATGTAGTGTACATTTAAAACAAAACATACAATAATTTTCTGTTTATTTATATTTTTGCCTAAATTTTTATATCTAAATTCTAAGTATTCTATATATTTCACGTTAAAGCTAAGACCAAGATATATAAAATATTCTGAAGTAGAAAAATGCATCTCATTATTAGCCCTAAAATATTTATAAACGCGGCGGATATATATTTGTATATATGAAGTAAAAAATAAAAAATTCAACTAGGCTTTTGATTTTTACTAGCAAATACTGCATGGATAATTAATTTAAATGTGAGAATTGCAAAAAATTGTCTTTTGAGATTGAAAGTTTCCAAATATACTAAACTTAATTAAAAATGAATTTCATATTCTTAAATAAGCATAAATTAATTGTTGATAGGCAGCGTTTGTGAATATTATTGTGACATGGATGGTTGAATGCGTCATTAATTAATTATTGTTTTCCCCTCAATTACTAAAAGCTAAGTGTAGGACAGATGCGGATGGAGGTGGCTTGGCATAAGGAAAATCTTTGTAGAATATACATTTGATACCATCATCATGTGGCTTCCCTCCATTTAGATTCTCAACAATTGGGGAAGTTCTCATCTAGTGTGGGGCCTTTCTTTTAGCATCTTCAAGTTCCACCGTAATAAAGCCAACTAATTTTTTTAAAGAAAATATCCACTGAACCTTGTCCATTGTCCCCCAAGGCTCCAACCCCTCTGCCTCGTAAACTTGATATCTTGGATTCCGGTTTTATTTCCATGCTCCTACTCCATAATGGAATTGGCAATATTTTTTAACATATTAAATAAATAAAATTAGAGTAGTGCTTAGGGAGCCAATGGCCTATACTATCTAGAATAACCATTCGGATACCAGGATAACCATCTCATATTATAAAAAGCTAATTTTGGGTTCACCAAGATTCGAACTCTTGACCTTCTAGATCTGGAACTCTAATACCATGTCTTGAAACCACTCATCCCAAAAGCGACAGAATAATGTAACACTAATAACCATATCTCTAATACTTTCTAAACCTTCATTGTACACATTGTACGCTTAGGTCATTGGCTTCCTATACTTTCTCATAAAATTAATATTTAATGTGATCACAAATCTTTTATTTTTGTTTAT
>NC_029789.2:14348134-14349356 GCF_000816755.2 Arachis ipaensis | reverse complement strand
TGGATTGATTTTAAAGTTTAGCTATGAGCCCATGACTGTGGATTTAAACTGTGGGGATTACGTGGAATTTTGTTTTTCAATGATAGGCCAGATGTAGGTGTTGGCACTTACTTGTTTGTGTGTTTTTGGTCCGAGATTGGCATTTAATTTGTTACAACAATTTGTATGACCCATAAAAGAGAGATTGTTATTTAGCTTGGCTGATGTATATGTACACGTTCAATCCCTCAATGTGTTCCAACATAAGCAAGACCGATTCCTTTTCCAAATACATCAATAAATCAAACCTTGAAACTCATTCAATTCTTAATTATATGATCTTAAACCATAGACATTGTTACACTTTTTAACTATGAATAAAATAGAATTAGTGATTTCATCAATTATCTTGTATTCGATATTTTTAAAGATTACTATATAATCATTGTCACATAAATTGACTTATGCTAATGAGATTATGTGTTAATTTTTCAACAAAAAATATCTTGTCAATGCAAGATGAAAAATTTTTATCCATTTTTTTAATAGTTATGATTTTTTTTTACTATCATCTCCAAATGTTACAAATTTATCATCATATTATTTTTATTTAATTTGATAAAAAATGGGGAGTTTTCGATCATATACCTTGAACATTCATTAACAAAATACAACATGTCTTTGTTCTTCTTGAATACAAGACAAACTTACAAAATTTCATAAAGCTTTAGGTATTTAAACTAATTTAAATTCTTTGATGTTAATTTTTTTTTTGTTGTCCAAGTATATTATAATCACAAACAATATTATAAATATAATTGCTAATTTTTTTTCTTTTTGGGTAAATGAAGCATTAAGAAGAAGAATGATAAGATATGTTACAATTGAAACAAGTGTTGATTCTTAATGAAATTTTAGACTTGAAAGATGATTTCTTGTTATTGAAACAGGTGGCCCTTTAATTTTTAAACAAATATGGTTCGGCCTTTTTTTATTTGGAAGAGGAAGCTTTAAAATCATTTTCTAAAATAGGTTTTCTTTCATCCAAAAAGTCAAGGCCAGATTTTATAAAGAGAGGCATTTTATTAACAAAAACTTTGTCCAAGTTTTTGAAATTTTGGGTAAATTTCGCTAAATCTCAATGTTTCGGCTTTTAACTTTTTTTTTTTTTGTACTTTCTCATTTTCAACCAGAGCTTTACTTGTAGCAGCAGCGGAACATTTTAATTTTAATTCTTCTATTT
>NC_029789.2:14334536-14348037 GCF_000816755.2 Arachis ipaensis | reverse complement strand
TATTTGCTATATTTTTCAAAAAGTTTAGATGATTTTTCAGTCAAGTATAGTCATCAATAATAATATGTAATTTATTAGTTAGGAGTTTAGTATAATCTACTTCTTCATTTTCGATTTTATTGGCCATAAGACAAAGTTGAACTTCATGGTCAGAATCATCATCTTCATTATCATTTTCGAGATCTTCTCATAATGTTATGGGAATCTTTTTCTTCTCTCTTTTATTATTGTTCTCTTTCTTTTTTTGTGGGTAGTCAAAATGGTAATGACTAGGTTCTCTGCAGTACTGGCAAATAACTTTGCTTTGATCTCTTTTAAAATTTCTTGAAGATGATCCCTTTTTCTTTTTTTTTTAGTATCTTATTATCCTTCTGAGCCTTCTAGTAAAGAACGCAAATTCATCGTCACTAAAATCATTTTTTGTTTCTTTTTCTTTGGAAGAGATCTTTGATTTCAGGGCCAAATCTTTTTTTTTTGGTTCATGCATGTTGGTTCGTATGTCAACAGTTTTTCTCTCATCCTGTCGTATGAGATATTTTTCAAATTGTTTCTTTTAGTGATAGCAATGCTATTATTTTTCCTTTCTTTGATGAGGTTTCTTAGAATCTTTCTTACAAGATATATTCTTCAGTATGTTTCTTTCCCATAACATCAAAATTGTTGATGATTATAAAGAATCTTTCAAACATCTCGTCTATGCCTTCACCTTTTTTTATGAGAAATATTTGGTACTCCTTCATAAGCTTGTTGATACGAGTTTTTCGAACCTGATTAGTTCTTTTGTGGGTGAGCTGTAAAACCCGGTTAATTAACGGCTAATTAACCCATAAATGAGAATTTATTCTAGAAAGCCAAAAATGTGATTTTTATGGCTAAAGATGATAGAGGATATTGAGACGAGAATTTCGGTACCAATTTTATAGACTCAGGGATGTCAATGGGGCGGGGCGGGGGCGGGGGCGGGGGATGTCTCCCTGCTCCCCGTCCCCGCCCTCAAATTTTGTCCCCGTCCCCGCCCCATTCCCCGCCGTGGGGGGATAATTGCCCCCATCCCCATTCCCAACGTTCCCCGTGTTCCCCGCGGGTCCCCATTCCCCATCTGCTTATATTGAACATTTATATGAAAATTACCATAAAAAATTAAAAAAAAACATAGAAAAAACCACAAAATGAAAATTACAACACAAAATCAAGTTTAACATACTCCACAAAATGAAAATTACAACACAAAATCCAAGATTACAACTTACAAGTAAAGAAATATAAAATCAAGTTATCATAATCCATAAAATGAAATTTTAAAATATAACTTCCATTGTTAAAAAAAGCCATAAAACAAAGTCTTCAGCTTCCAACAAACAACTCCATATTCTCTGTTAAAATACGACACAAACATGAATATGTTAACATACATTATAAACAATACCATATATTTAATAAGAATTTGACATAATAAAAAAATAATTACCTAAACTCATAAATCTCCATATCCATCACATAGTCCCAAGGAATTGGAATTTTCGACCCTGATTTACCTATATTATATCAAAACCAACAATTCTAAGGATCTCACTTAGTATTTTTTGTTTTTCATAATCTCATTTTGGCCAGCTAACCTTTTAACCATTTCCAACTTCAGCTAATCAATCCAAATGCCAAGATAGCTTAATTTTGAGGAACCACTGGGAACAATATATTCCAATTTCAGAATTACAAGAAACAAAAAAAACCTATAGAGAAAATAATTAAAGACAAAACGCCCAAAAATAAAAAAAAAGATATGTGCTCTAACTTGGATTAAAACATAATTTCAAATTACTAATTACATCACTCTCAAAGATTGAAACTTATGTATTACTTTCTTCCAACCACATGCAATCAATCACATTTTGCACTGCAAGGGAAATTATTAGTCTGCAAAATTAAGCTAGTTTTCAATAGAAAATCCAAAACTGAAGTAGAACTGTAGAACCATTCATCTTCTACACCTGCAACAACCTCAAACTCCTTAAATCCTTCCAAACGTTTGTAAAAGGCCCTAGATTCCACTTAGTGAATCCTAATTGCAATCAAAACTCATAACTAACACTTACTACAACAAACAGAGAACCTGAAACTTGAGACCTGAAACACACTTAATCCTTGTACTAAAGTAGCTCAACCAATAAATTAAGCACAATAAGAAGGTGAATCAGCTTTATGTTTAGTCGATTCATGTATCACCGTTTTGGGTTATAATTCAATATATAAATGGTGCAGCAAATCAGAATTTTTCATTCTACAAAATATAAATTATTAATACAGAATAGCATAGCATAAACTCATCAACAGGCAACAACTAATAAAATCAGAATTCAGAATTAATGGAAAATAAAAAAAATTAAAGTATGAAAAAAATGAAAAAAAACAGCCACTAATTATCAGAAATTCATAGAACAAAATTCATGAAAAAAAGCAAAAACCTAAATTGAAATCCCAAAATACAAGAAGAAAAGGAGAGAGTAGTGAATCTTACCAGAGATAAGAGAGAAATGGCTGAAGAGGTCAGAAACGTCGGTGAAGAGAAGAGCAGCGAACGACAGGAAGAGAGCGAACGGAACAGGGCGCACGGGGCGGTGCGGTGATGATGCAGTGTGGGCCGGCTGAAACGGACAGTGACGAGTAGGGGTGTCGATGGTGGTCGGAGGTTGCTGGCTGGGACGACGGAGAGAATGCAGAGGAAGGGTGCAGAGAGAGACGAAGGGTTCGCGAGGAGAGGAGCACTGTTGAACAACAAATGCGGCGCTCAGTATTGGAAGTGGGAAGTGGGAACTGGGAAGAAGAGGGGTTAGGGTTAACTTTTCTATATATATATGCAAAGTGAAATTACTTAAAAACCAAAATAAAAATTAAATTCATAAGGATATTTAAGTAATTTACTATATTCGGGGATTATGGGGAATACGGGGATGGGGACGGGGATCCCCGCTCGGGTCCCCGCATCTGCTTCGAGGAAATTTTGTCCCCCATTCCCGTCCCCGCAGGGAAAATTCCCCGCTATCGGGGCCCCATTCGGGGCGGTCCCCGCGGGGATCCCCACTTCTTGGGGATTTTTGACTCTCTCTCCTCATTTGTTACACACACGCTGAAATGGAGTAAGGGAGGGGAAGAACACTCTCTCAAACTTCTATCTCTCACTTGATCTTCAAACCACCATAACTTTTGATCTACAGCTCCGATCGCCACACCATTTGCGGCCACACATTCATCACGGAGAGTTCTACAAAATCCATACAATCAATATTGATGTAAGCCACGTTTTTCTCTTCAAATTTCCAGCCTTGATTTCGAGTTTCATGAGCAAAAATGTTGAGATTTTGGACTCTTTGATGTTATAGGACCCAACTCTCTTGAAGGAGAAGGTTAATCTTGTCTCCTTGGACCTTGGGTGTGGTAAGATTCTCAAACATAGTGTAATTTTTTGTTCTATGATGTTTGGGTATTGAGATGTTGTGTATGGGTATGATGATTGTGGCTTAGGTTGTGTATATGTGAATATTGGAGCTTGATTGAGACATTGGAAAGCTTGAAAAGGAATTTGTGGTGGTAAAAATCTGTTCTTGGAGGTGTCGAGACCTAGAAGACTTGTGGACAAGTGATTTGGAAGTGCTCCGGTTGAGCTTGGGAAATCGGCTAAGATATGGTCTCGGTTTCTCGTATCTAATATGTAATGTGGTAGGAAATACTTAGGCTAGAGGCCCTAAGATAGGCATTGAATTGATGATGTTGTTGAATGGTTGAGATATATGATGTGATCATATATGTGATTATGAATATTGATGCCTTGATTGTGTGATATATGAGAAACTGCATGTTGTGATATATGCTTGATGAATGATTGAGGTTGAATTGGTGGGTGGTACCATGTTGATGGTGAGTATGATGATGATTATGTATAATGATGTTTGATTTGGAAATGGTATTATTGGAAATTGGGATGAGGAATGATGTGTGATATGATATTGTGTTTGCCCTGTAGCCATTTGATTGAGAAGTGTTAAAATGGTTGGACGGTGGTTTTGGAAATTTTGGTAAAGTGTCAATGTGTGAGTTGAGGATGGCTTGATGTTGATTTTGATACATTTTGATTGATTTCGAAAAAGGCGAAATTGGCATGTTTTGGTTGATTTTGAAAAGAGTTGAAAATGGTTTATTTTGAAAATAGCACCTTGTGGTTTTGTATGAAAATATGGTTTTCGGGCATGTTTTGACGGGACATAACATGGTCATGGACTACGGATCCCCGTTTTATACCAAACTTGTTTAGAAATAAAATTGGATCCGGGATGTCCACGCCGCTGGAAGAACGGGCAGAAAACGATTTAAAATGAGAAAATTATGTCCGTCGGAAGATTGGGGGTTGAATCTGTGAATTCTGCAGCTTTTAACTTAGAAAATTTTTAGCAGAATGACCCTCCGCGCGTAGGCACACTTGGCGCGTACGCACCGTTTTTCAAGAAAGCACCATCCACGCGTGCGCGTGGTGTGCGCGGGCGCGTCGATGCGCTGCACCAAATGCCCAGCTATTTTCCCGAGAGTTGTGCCAGAGTTGTGCCAGTTTTGTGCCTGGGGCGCAAGAGCACCCATGCGTACGCGTGGCTGACGCTTGCGCGTCGTTTGGCTATTTTTTAATCCGCGCGTATGACGCTTGCGCGTCGATGAGTTTTGTGGCCATCCACGCGTGCGCGTGGAGTGCGCGTACGCGTGGCCCTGTTTTCATCCCAAAGTTGATTTTTAGTTTTAAAGGCCAAATTTCATACTTCTAAGCCTCCGATCTCACCACTTATGTCTTAAATCATTATGATATGCCTAGCAATGAGACAAGGAGCTAGTGAATGTGGTAACTTGTGAGTGAAGCAAGGGAAAAATGAATGATCAATGAGGACCAAAGATGATTATGTGAGATGCGGAGGATGGCGGTGGAAGTGCTTGTTATGCCATGGGCCAAAGGGCCATAACTGTTAATGAATTGGCTGGTTATGGATTTAACTGTGAGCCGGATGGCTGGATCATTGCCGTGTTACGGCGGAGCCATGATTATGGCTAAGTATAAATGCATATATGCTATTGAATGAATTGTGAATGTTTGCACTTCCACTAGCGGAGATGAGGGTTTCCCTGGGAGTAAGCAGTGGCTAGCCACCACGTGCTCCAGGTTGAGACTCGAAGCTCTTTTGACCCTATGTCGTCAGGGTGGCCGGGCACTGTGAAAGCCCCGGATGAGCTCACCCCCATAAATATTCACCAGTGAGGGTGATGGATATGGATCATGATTATGATCATGATTTGTTGAGTATAACTTGAGTTGGGGAGACACGACAGAGGGATAGTCCAATAGTTAGCTACCAGGACTTGTCGGGTTGGTTCTATAACCGACAGATGATATCATCAGCCACTAGGGACAGTCATTCATCATATGCATATTATATGAATTGTTTGAGATTGCCTATTTGACTGCATATTACTTGCTAATTGTCTAAATGCCTTATATGTTCCTATTTGTATATCTCTTGTTTGATTTAGCTGTGTTTGCTACATTATACTCCTACTGGTGATTAGGAGGTCTGAAAGAATTGGAAAGGGAAGTATTAGTTAGACTGAAGGATCTTTAGTCAGTTGCCACTTATGGTTTAGCTTGTTTATAAGCTTTGATATTATCTGGAGGAAGTCCTAGGATTGCCTTCGGCTTTCCTCTATTATTACATGTTATATATGGGGAACTGTTACCATGCTGGGGACCTCTGGTTCTCACCCATGTAGATTTTGTGATTTTCAGATGCAGGACGCGAGGCTTCTCGTTGAGGCATGATGGAGACTTCTGGATTAGCGAAGATCCTTGTTCTCGGGACTCTGTTTTGATTTTATGATTTCTCTTAGATACTTTTATCTCCATTGAATAATACAAACTGTGATGACTCCTCTTAGAGGGGATTTTGGAGACTAGGTTCTCTGTTTTTGTGTTCCTTTGGGTTTCCTTTGGGGTTTCCTTATTTTATTATATGTATATATTACTATGCTCGGACCGGTTATCTTCGCATCCGGATTTGAGTTTTGATATTCCTGTTTTTGACACTCTTTTGTATATATATAATCTCGCGTTAGCTTATCCCTGTTCGTTACGTTATCGATCGGAGTGTTGCGCTTTCGAGTTACGGTTTTTGTTTACCCCTTTTTCTACAAAGGCTCCTAGTTATAATCAATCATTCATACTACTATACGTACTAAATTTTAATTCTAGAGGTCGTAATACCTTGCCATATCAGAATTATGACTTAAGCATAAGACTCTGTATGGTAGGGTGTTACATTATGGTATCAGAGCAGTTCGTTTCTGTAGAGCCTGAGGGACGGACTGACTATGCTTCTGTGCATTCTCTGTATGTGTGTTATGTGCTGTTAGTATATCTACTTGATACAGTTGGCATAAACATTCATGAGCATGCATTTGGGACTTTGAAGCACTAAACTTCCGATATTGAGACTGATCAACTTAATATCGATTGTTTGGTGTGTATAGGAACCAGATGGCGCCTCGTGGATGCGGTAGAGGCCGTGGGAGAGGTCACACGAACGCTCGTGCACCAGAGATTAACCCTAATGACCCGGTGAACTTTATGACTGCGTTGGAGAACATGACTGCTGCTATGCAAGCCACTGCTGAGGCTCTTGGTCAACAGATGAACAACCATGGTAATGACAGAGGTGGAGTTCAGGGCCCGATGACACTGGCAAACTTTTTGAAGGTTAATCCACCTAAGTTCAAGGGAACCACTAGCCCGACTGAGGCCGATACATGGTTTCAAGCCATGGAACGAGCACTGCAAGCGCAGGTGGTACTTGAAGGGCAGCGTGTGGAGTTTGCTACCTATTTGCTCACTGGGGAAGCGTCGCATTGGTGGCAAGGAATCCGACGCCTCCTGCAGCAGGGTGACGATTATATCACCTGGGATGTCTTCCAAGAGGAGTTCTATAAGAAGTACTTTTCAACTTCTGCTAGGACGGCCAAGGAGCTTGAATTATTGCAGCTGAAGCAGGGTACTATGTCCGTATCTGAGTATACTGACAAGTTTGAGGAGCTGTTCAGATTCTCTCGTATGTGTCAAGGGACTCCGGTGGAATATGAGGAATGGAAGTGCGTTAAGTATGAAGGAGGACTCCGGAGTGATATTTTTAGCTTAGTGGGACCAATGGAGATCAAAACTTTCTCCGAGTTGGTGAACAAGTGTAGAGTTGCTGAAGAGTGCGTGAAGAAGGCGGCTGCTGAGAGAGGGAGTCACAAAGAATCATTCCCACAAAACCGAGGGAAGAGCTTTGCACCTAGAGGTCCACCTTTCAAGAGGGGAGGTTCTTTTAGGAGGTCCAACAACAACAACTCCCAAGGAGAAAGGTTTGGGAAACAGCCTCAGAATGATCAAGCTTGTACTAGGTGTGGAAGTCACCATCCGGAAGCACCATGCAAGGCCGGATGAGGTTTGTGCTACAATTGTGGAAAGGCGGGGCATAAAGCCGCAAATTGTCCGGAGAAGCAGAAACAAGGTGCTGGGAAAGCACAGTAGACTGGTCGGGTGTTCACCACTTCAGCTATAGGTGCTGAGGGATCTGAGGCACTTATCCGAGGTAAATGTGAAATAGCTGGTCAAACTTTAAATGCTTTATTTGATTTGGGAGCATCGCATTCATTCATTGCATTTGAGAAAGCCCATGAGTTAGGATTGAAGATCGTAACCTTAGGTTATGACCTAAAAGTGTAAAATGCTACCCATGAGGCCATGGTAACTAGGCTAGGATGCCTGAAAGTTTTATTTAGGTTCAAGCAGCGTGATTTTGTCCATAATTTAATCTGCTTATCGATGATTGGTCTTGACCTTATCTTGGAATTGGACTGGTTATCTGAGAACCATGTCCTGCTTGATTGTTCTACAAAGTCGGTGTACTTTATGCCGAAAGATACATGAGGATCGGTCATGGTGAATAATTATTACTTGAATTCAATGATGGTGAACTGTTCCAGAATCAAATGTCAGGGTATCCTGTTGTTAACCGCGGGTGTTTCGAGTGATGATCAAAGGTTGGAAAAGATTCTGGTGGTGTGTGAGTTTCCGGAAGTGTTTTTCGATGACATTGATGAATTTCTACCTAACCGAGAGGTCGAGTTTGCTATTGAATTGGTGCCTGGGGCGGGACCAATCTCAAGTGCTCCTTATAGAATGTCACCGTTAGAGATGGCCGAGCTAAAGTCTCAGTTAGAGGATTTGTTGGGTAAGAACTTTATCCGACCAAGTGTTTCCCCGTGGGATGCTCCAGTGTTACTGGTAAAGAAGAAAGATGGGAGTATGCGGCTCTGTGTGGATTACAGGTAGCTGAACAAGGTCACGATAAAGAATAAGTGCCCATTTCCGAGAATTGATGATCTCATGGATCAGTTACAAGGAGCTGGGATTTTCTCCAAGATCGATTTGCGATCCGGTTATCACCAGATAAGGGTGAGAGGTGAGGATATCCCTAAGACCGCCTTCAGGACTCGTTATGGTCATTACGAGTACACTGTAATGTCTTTTGGGTTGACGAACGCTCCTGTAGTATTCATGGATTATATGAACAGAGTGTTCCGTCCGTTTCTGGATAAATTCGTTGTTGTCTTCATTGACGACATACTAATTTATTCCAAGACTAAAGAAGAGCATGCGGAACACTTGAGGATCGTGTTGCAGATCCTAAGGGAGAAGAAACTCTATGCGAAACTGTCTAAGTGTGAGTTTTGGCAGAGTGAGGTGAAGTTTTTGGGTCACGTGGTGAGTAAGAAGGGGATAGCTGTAGATCCAGCTAAGGTGGAGGCTGTGATAGATTGGAAGCAACCAACCACAGTAACTGAGATAAGGAGTTTTTTGGGCTTAGCTGGCTATTATCGAAGGTTCATCAAAGGCTTTTCACAATTAGCCTTGCTGTTGACAAAGTTAACCTACAAAGACACTCCATTTGTTTGGACTCCTGAGTGCGAGGAGAGCTTTCAGGCATTGAAGAAAAAGTTGACCACTGCACCTGTGTTAGTGTTACCTGAGCCGAACGAGCCTTTTGAGGTGTACTGTGATGCCTTATTAAAGGGTCTAGGGTGCGTGCTGATGCAGCATCATAATGTGGTGGCGTATGCCTCACGACAGTTGAGACCTCATGAAGTTAGTTACCCTACGCACGATTTGGAACTCGCTGCGATCGTGTTTGCCTTGAAGGTGTGGAGGCATTATCTCTATGGGGTTAAGTTCCAAGTCTTCTCCGATCACAAGAGCTTGAAATATCTCTTTGATCAGAAAGAGCTTAATATGAGGCAGAGAAAGTGGATGGAATTATTGAAGGACTATGATTTTGAGTTGAATTACCATCCGGGAAAGGCGAATGTAGCGGTGGATGCGTTAAGTCAGAAGTCGTTATATGCGGCTTGGATGATGCTTCAAGAGGAGAAGTTGCTCAAGGGATTCGAGAGTCTAAACATTGGTGCTCAAGAAGTATCTGGAACTTTGTGTTTGAGCCGATTAGAAGTCTCAAGTGACTTTAAGTCCGAACTCCTAAGGGCCCATGAGAATGATGAAGCGTTATGGAAGGTGTTACCGGCTATTGAGCAAGGGAAACAGTGGAGAGTGTCGGAAGAAAAAAATGGGTTATGGAGATTCAAGGGTAAGATCATTGTGCCGGATATTGGCACTTTGAGGCAAGATATCTTAAAGGAGGCACACAAAAGCGGATTCTCTATTCACCCGGGAAGTACTAAGATGTACCATGATTTAAAGGCGATGTTTTGGTGGCTGGGTATGAAGAATGATGTGGTGGAACATGTTTCAAAGTGCTTAACCTGTCAAAAGGTAAAGATTGAACATCAAAGACCTTCCAGAATGTTGCAACCTTTAGAGGTTCCGCAATGGAAGTGGGAAAGTATTGCAATGGACTTTGTGTCAGGATTGCCAAGGACTAGGACTGGTTTCGATGCTATCTGGGTGATTGTGGACCGACTGACGAAATCAGCCCACTTTTTACCCATTCGGATGACTTACACCCTTGAGGAACTAGCACGGTTGTACATAAAGGAGATTGTGAGACTTCATGGCGTACCGGCTACTATAATCTCTGATAGAGATCCTCGCTTCACTTCGAGGTTTTGGGGTGCATTTCAGAAAGCTTTCGGAACCCGACTAAGCTTGAGTACGACTTACCATCCTCAAACAGATGGTCAATCCGAGAGGACAATCCAAACACTAGAGGATATGTTGAGAGCTTGTGTTCTGGACCAGCCGGCGAGTTGGGATCGATATATGCCGTTAGTGGAGTTTGCATACAATAATAGTTACCATGCGAGTATCGGAATGGCTTCGTATGAGGCTTTGTATGGGAGAAAATGTCAATCTCCGCTATGTTGGTATGAATCTGGAGAGAAAGGCTTGTTGGGGCCGGAGATGATAGCTGAGACCACTGAACAAGTCAAGAAAATCCGAGATAGGATGCTTACGGCGCAGAGTCGCTAGAAGAGTTACACCGATCAGAGGTGGAAGCCCTTGGAATTTGAGGAAGGAGATCATGTTTTCCTTAAGGTTACTCCAACCACGGGAGTAGGTAGGGCGATTAAAGCAAATAAGTTGAATCCTCGGTACATCGGTCCATTTCAGATCCTGGAAAGGGTTGGACTGGTGGCATATCGGATGGCTCTACCACCTCATCTTTCGAACCTGCACGACGTGTTTCGCGTGTTGCATCTTCGGAAGTACACTCCTGATGATAGCCATGTGTTAGAACCTGAATTGGTTCAGTTAAGGGAAGATTTGACGCTTCCAGTGGCTTCAGTCAGAATTAATGATACTAGTATCAAACGGTTGCGTGGAAAAGAGGTTTCATTAGTCAAAGTGGCATGGAGTCAAAGCGGGGTTAAGGAACACACTTTGGAACTTGAGTCGGAGATGCGATCGGATTATCCGCACTTATTCTCAGGTAATTGAATTTGAATTTTGTGGGCAAAATTTCCAATTAGGTGGGTAGAATGTAAAACCCGGTTAATTAACGGCTAATTAACCCATAAATAAGAATTTATTCTAGAAATCCAAAAATGTGATTTTTATGGCTAAATATGATAGAGGAGATTGAGACGAGAATTTCGGTACCAATTTTATAGAAATCCGACCAAGATTGGACCGAACGGGCCAAACCGGGCCAACCGGACCCAAAGTGGGCCCTTGGCCCAACTAAACTAAGCCAAAACCGTTTGATTTGGAAATGGTATTATCGGAAATTGGGATGAGGAAGGATGTGTGATATGATATTGTGTTTGCCCTGTAGCCATTTGATTGAGAAGTGTTAAAATGATTGGACGGTGGTTTTGAAAATTTTGGTAAAGTGTCAATGTGTGAGTTGAGGATGGCTTGATGTTGATTTTGATACATTTTGATTGATTTCGAAAAAGGCGAAATTGACATATTTTGGTTGATTTTGAAAAGAGTTGAAAATGGTTTGTTTTGAAAATGGCACATTGTGGTTTTGTATGAAAACATGGTTTTTGGGCATGTTTTGACGGGACATAACTTGGACTACGGATCCCGATTTTGTACCAAACTTATTTAGAAATGAAATTGGATCCGGGATGTCCACGCCGCTGGAAGAACGGGTGGAAAATGATTTAAAATGAGAAAGTTATGTCCGTCGGAAGATTGGGGGTTGAATTTGTGAATTCTGCAGCGTTTAACTTAGAAAATTTTTAGCAGAATGACCCTCCGCGCGTAGGCGCACTTGGCGCGTACGCGCCGTTCTTCAAGAAAGCACCATCCACGCGTGCGCGTAGTGTGCGCGGGTGCGTCGATGCGCTGCACCAAATGCCCAGCTATTTTCCCGAGAGTTGTGCCAGTTTTGTGCCTGGGGCGCAAGAGCACCCACGCGTACGCGTGGCTGACGCTTGCGCGTCGTTTGGCTATTTTTCAATCCGCGCGTCCGCGCGTATGACGCTTGCGGGTCGATGAGTTTTGTGGCCATCCACGCGTGCGCGTGGAGTGCGCGTACGCGTGGCCCTGTTTTCATCCCAAAGTTGATTTTTGAGTTTTAAAGGCCAAATTTCATACTTCTAAGCCTCCGATCTCACCACTTATGCTTAAATCATTATGATATGCCTAGCAATGAGACAAGGAGCTAGTGAATGTGGTAATTTGCGAGTGAAGCAAGGGAAAAATGAATGATCATTGAGGATCAAAGATGATTATGTGAGATGCGGAGGATGGCGGTGGAAGTGCTTGTTATGCCATGGGCCGAAGGGCTGTAATTGTTAATGAATTGGCTGGTTATGGATTTAACCGTGAGCCGGATGGCTGGATCATTGCCGTGTTACGGCGGAGCCATGATTATGGCTAAGTATAAATGCATATATGTTGTTGAATGAATTGTGAATGTTTGCACTTCCACTATCGGAGATGAGGGTTTCCCTGGGAGGAAGCAGTGGCTAGCCACCACGTGCTCCAGGTTGAGATTCGAAGCTCTTTTGACCCTATGTCGTCAGAGTGGCCGGGCACTGTGAAAGCCCCGGATGAGCTCACCCCCATAAATATTCACCAGTGAGGGTGATGGATATGGATCATGATTATGATCACGATTTGTTGAGTATAACTCGAGTTGGGGAGACACGACAGAGGGACAGTCCAATGGTTAGCTACCAGGACTTGTCGGGTTAGCTCTATAACCGATAGATGATATCATCAGCCACTAGGGACAAGCATTCATCATATGCATACTATATGAATTGTTTGAGATTGCCTATTTGATTGCATATTACTTGCTAATTGTCTAAATGCCTTATCTGTTCCTATTTGTATATCTCTTGTTTGATTTAGCTGTGTTTGCTACATTATACTCCTGCTGGTGATTGGGAGGTCTGAAGGAATTAGAAAGGAAAGTATTAGTTAGACTGAATGATCTTTAGTCAGTTGCCACTTATGGTTTAGCTTGTTTATAAGCTTTGATATTATCTGGAGGAAGTCCTAGGATTGCCTTCGGCTTTCCTCTATTATTACATGTTATATATGGGGAACTGTTACCATGCTGGGGACCTCTGGTTCTCACCCATGCAGATTTTGTGGTTTTCAGATGCAGGATGCGAGGCTTCTCGTTGAGGCATGCTGGAGACTTCTGGATTAGCGAAGATCCTTGTTCTCGGGACTCTGTTTTGATTTTATGATTTCTCTTAGATACTTTTATCTCCATTGAATAATACAAACTGTGATGACTCCTCTTAGAGGGGATTTTGGAGACTAGGTTCTCTGTTTTTGTGTCCCTTTGGGTTTCCTTATTTTATTATATTTATATATTGCTATGCTCGGACCGGTTATCTTCACAACCGGGTTTTGAGTCTTGATATTCCCGTTTTTGACACTCTTTTGTATATATATAATCTCGCGTTAGCTTATCCCTGTTCGTTACGTTATCGATCGGAGTGTTGCGCGTTC
>NC_029789.2:14326175-14334026 GCF_000816755.2 Arachis ipaensis | reverse complement strand
TTTATATATTGCTATGCTCGGACCGGTTATCTTCGCATCCGGATTTGAGTTTTGATATTCCCGTTTTTGACACTCTTTTGTATATATATATATATATATATATATATATATATATATATATATATATATATATAATCTCGCGTTAGCTTATCTCTGTTCGTTACGTTATCGATCGGAGTGTTGCGCTTTCGAGTTACGATTTTTGTTTACCCTTTTTTCTACAAAGGCTCCTAGTTATAATCAATCATTCATACTACTATACGTACTAAATTTTAATTCTAGAGGTCGTAATACCTTGCCATCTCGGAATTATGACTTAAGCATAAGACTCTGTATGGTAGGGTATTACATGAGCAGTAGTCTATCCCATATTTCTTTTGTAATTTTGCACTTTGAGACATTTTTGAATTTTTCAAAATTAATTGCGCAATGCATTAAATTGATGGCTTTAGCATTTAGCTCTATTTTCTTTTTGTCTTTATCGTTCCACTCAATATCTTCTTTTGGAACAACATCTCCTTTCTCCTTGAGTTTGGTAGGAATGTTTGGTCCATTGAGAATGATTTTTCAGATATTGTAATCAATGAATTGCACGAAAATTATTATCATTTCTTTCCAATAGGCATAGTTAGTACCATTGAAGAATGGCGGCCTATTGTTGGATTGTCCTTCCGTCAAAGTAAATGCAACAATATTGTTTGTCATGGATCGTTAACTCCAAGCTGTAAAACTTGCTCCTTAAACCTAAACTCTGATGCCAATTAAAAGTTTCCAAGTGAATTGAGAAGGGAGATTGAATTAAGGAACCATTTTTAATGCTAAAAACAAATTGTGCACAAATTTGATTTTAGGAGATAGTATGTGATTTTGTCTCGTGTTTAGCAGAATAAAATATGAAGAGAGTAGAAAGAAAGAAGATTAGGACTATAATAATGATGATATATCTTGGTTCTGCCACAAAGTATAATATGACCTTGTCTAATTTTCACCACAACTATAATAAAATTTTACTATAATTAAATTGAATTACAAACACTAATACCAAGAATTTCACACTTTTGTAAGTTCACCTAAGCAAATCAAAACTTAGTCACTCATTTAAATGCTAATCCAACTTAATTAAGAAAAACTTAGTACACTTAATCTAGTACACCTTTTTGGAAATCAGACCTTCAATCAGAAAATAAATTGGCTTTTGTATGTTTTTTTTTTTTTGTCTTTTGTATCACTCAAAGAAGCTTAATTTTAGACAAAAATGAATAAAAACACATAAAATAAAAGAATAATGATAGAATGTATCAGATCTGATGTGATTTTAAATTCCTGCCCTTCCTTTCATCTGAACTCCTTTTATATTTCTTGATATGCTTTCTTCAAGTAGAAAAAAATTTTCTTTTGTGTTTAACTAGCCGTTGCACTCATCAAGGTTCTCAATCTTAGCTATCAATGAAAAAACTTTCCTTCTTTGTTCTTTGAACTTTTGTGCAACAGCTCTCCAAAAGATGGATAAGATATGCTATACATTGATTAGGAGAGAAGGAATCTTTTCTTCTTTAAATAAAAATATACATCATTTATTCAATCTTTTACTATTGAAAAGCATGTATATTTTCTTGATATGCAATATCTTTTCTATCTTGATATGATCATCCTTAATTGATTCTTATAATGTTTTATTATAAAGTTAATTATAATAGAAAATAGTTAAATATATTTATCATCATAAGGTACAACTCAAATCGTAAATCAACAGGAACCGTAAAAATAGATATGTTCATAGTTTAGAAAAGCTTATGCCAATTTTTTTTTAAAATTGTGAGTAAAATTAATTAGTAAAAGTTAAAACAACTAAATTTAAGTATTCCCTTCTTAAGAATCTTAATGATGTAATATCAATGATGAGAGTGACTTGTTTGAGGTATTATGACCCTTGGACTTAAAATATAGGTTGTTGATCGATTGGAGATAAAGTAATTTAGAGAGTATATTTATTTAGTTAAAATTAAAGGGGACTAATTTGACAATTAGTTTATACCCATACTTAGAGTAAAACTAAACTTACAATTTGATGTTCGAAATATATATTTTTATTGATTTGGCAACTAAATTATAATATAGTTATATTGTTTCAGTAGACATAATAGGTAATAGAAATGTCACAAGTTGATTTCGTGGTTGAGATAGAGAGAGGATAACTATCAGGATTCATAATGATTAGGATTTTGTTTTGTTTTATTTTATTATATCTTATTTATTTGACTTTTGATTCTGTATTTAATATATATGGTGGACTGTAATTAACAATATCCATATTTGATTTTTATTAATTAGGATTTGATTACTAATTGTATTAAAAAAATTTAAAAATAAAAAAGTTGAATTTATTGTTGGATTTATTGAAAAAAATCTCTGACGATAAATCAGCGTGAAATAATATAGTGTGGCGCTAAAGTCATCGGTAAAATTTTTCGCCAATAATCACCTTTTTTAGCTACTCTCTCTACACAATCCATTGTAGAATTTAATGGTAATAAATTTATCAGCAGATTTTTTTTTGTTATTTTACTGATAAATTCAATAATATTCTGTATTTTTTTAAGTGTATGATCATCACAAGAAATTAGTTTAGATTTGAACAAAAACTAACTAAACAACCACACATGAACAAGTTCAGCAAATTCAAGCGAAATGAAAACCAAATGAACTTAAATTAAACTAAAAAATGCACCGAAATTCTTTAAGGAATAAAAATTTGGTCAATACTTAACAGAAGCAGCAAATAAATCTCAATTAATTTACAAATGAACTGAAATTAGTTTAGATTTGAACAAAAATTAACTAAACAACTACACATAAACAAATTTAGCAAATTCAAGCGAAACAAAACCAAATGAACTTAAAGTAAACTAAGAAATGAATCAAAAATTTTGAAAGAATAAAAAATTTGGTCAATACTTAACAGCAGCATCAAGTAAACCTTAGTTAATTTATAAATGAACCGAAATTAGTTCAGATTCGAACAAAAACTAACTAAACAAATACATATGAACAAGCTCAGTAAATTCAAGCGAAACGAAACCAAATGAACCTAAATTAAACTAAGAAATGAACTTAAATTTCTTAAGGAATAAAAAATTTGGTCAATAGTTAACAGTAGTATCAAGTGAACTTCAATTAATTCACAAATGAACAAAAATTAGTTCTGTTCTTGTATGGATACCTGGAGGGACAGCTCGGTCTCTGGAAATTGGTTGTTAGTTGTTATCTTCGGTGCCGGCCTTTGAGCTTTGTGGTAATCCGAGCTTTACTCCAAGAGGATGTCCAATCGCGTAGAGCTTTGAGCAAGAAACAGGGGGGAGTGTACCTGCAAAGGCACCCCGAAGCTTTAGTCAGTATTGAGAATTCAATGTATTCTTTGACGATAAAATATCATACCTTTATAGGTGAGATAAAATAGGTCGGTTACGTTTCTATTGATCATCTGAATTGAAGAGCAATTAATAGATTTTAATAAGTGATAATGTCTGGTCGGACGTTTTTATTCCAGGATGTAGTCCGTTGAATCTGATTGTAACGTATAACGCCGAGTTATAACGTAAAGTGCCGAGTTATAGTGCATAATGCCGAGTTATTGTATATAATGCTGAATTATGACATCAGATTTGTAACGGCTGTATCATAGCCCCCAAGCTTAGCCTGACTATATTTTGATAAAGCAGGTTGAGCTTTTTTAATTATAACTCGGCGATTTGAGTTATAGGTATGGAGCCCCCAGATCAACTTACTTTATTAAAATAATGAATACTTTGAATTTCAGACGTGATTTGAAGTTAACGTGTATTGGAAAGTGTAGTAGTCTTGTTATTGATTGTGCCTTTGATTTTTTCAATGTAATTTTGAACCGTTGATTGAATAGATGCAACGGTTGGATTTTTTCATGGAACTGAATAGTTAATTTGAATAGTTGCTGAGGAGATTTTGATAAAAGTGAATTGGTTGGGCGAGAATATTGAGTTAGTTCACCGTTGTTTGGTGATTTGATTGAGTTTGATTGCGCATGTGTAAATGGTGCGACTTTGAATTGAAGAATTGTCGCGAATGGATCAGTGTTTGTACTTGTATGATATGGGATTGAGTTTGTTGACTGTTGATAGTCATAGTTCGGAATTGAAGATTGAGTTTGATTGCGCATGTGTAAACGATGCGACTATGAATTGAAGAATTATCGCGAATGGATAATTGATTAAAGATTGTGTTTGATTGCGCATGTGTAAACGATGCGACTTTGAATTGAAGAATTATCGCGAATGGATAATTGATTGAAGATCGTTGATATAGATCTGATGATAGTTGATATAGATTTGACAATGACTGATAATGATTGATATAGCTCGGATAATGATTGATATAAATCTGAAAACTGAGATAATAGATATAGACTTGAAAATAGAAAAACAGATATAGGTCGGCAAATAGAAATAACAGATATAGGTTAGCAAATAGAGATGACAGATATAGATCGGCAAATAGAGATAACATGTAGATCGACAAATAGAGATAACAGATATAAATATAGAAATAGAGATTACAGATATAGATCGGCAAATAGATATAACAGATGTAGATCGAAAAATCAGATATAGATCGGCAAATAGAGATATCAGATATAATTTGGCAAATAGAGATAACTGATAAAGATCGACAAATAGAGATAACTGATAAAGATCGGCAAATAGAGATAACTGATATAAATTGGAAAGTAGAGATGATAGATATAGATCAGCAAATAGATATAACAGATGTAGATCGAAAAATCAGATATAGATCGGCAAATAGAGATATCAGATATAAATTGGCAACTAGAGATAACTGATAAAGATCGGCAAATAGAGATAACATATGTAAATCAGAAAGTAGAGATGACAGACATAGATCAGAAAATCAGATAACAGATATAGATTGGCAAATAGGGATAACAGATATAAGTTGAAAAATAGAGATGACAGATATAGATCGGAAAAATAGATATATCATATATAAGTTAAAAAATAGATATGACAGATATAGATCGGTAAATAGATATAACAGATATAGATTGGCAAATAGGGATAACAGATATAAATCGGAATATTGAGATGATTGATATAAATCGGAAAATAGAGATGACTAATATAAATCAGATAATAGAGATGACTGTTATAGATCGGCGAATAGAGATTTTTTATATAAATCGGCAGTTAGAGATGATTGATATAAATCGGAAAATAGAGATGACTGATATAAATAGGATAATAGAGGTGACTGTTATAGATCGACGAATAGAGATTTTTTATATAAATCGGCAGTTAGAGATGATTTTTATAAGTCGGACAATAGATATAACTGATATAAATTGGCAAATACGGATAACAAATATAAATCGGAATATAGAGATGATTGATATAAATCAGAAAATAGAGATGACTGATATAAATCGGATAATAGAGATGACTGTTATAGATCAGCGAATAGAGATTTTTTTTATATAAATCAGCAGTTAGAGATGATTGATATTAATCGGAAAATAGAGATGACTGATATAAATCGGATAATAGAGATTTTTTTATATAAATCGGCAGTTAGAGATGATTGATATAAATCGGACAATAGATATGACAGATATAAATTGGCAAATAGGGATAACAGATATAAATCGAAATATAGAGATGATTGACATAAATCAGAAAATAGAGATGACTGATATAAATCAGATAATAGAGATGACTGTTATAGATCGGCGAATAGAGATTTTTTATATAAATCGGCAGTTAGAGATGATTGATATAAATCGGACAATAGATATAACAGATATAAATCGGAATATAGAGATGATTGATATAAATCAGAAAATAGAGATGACTGATATAAATTGGATAATAGAGATGACTGTTATAGATCGGCGAATAGAGATTTTTTATATAAATCGTCAGTTAGAGATGATTGATATAAATCGGACAATAGATATAACAGATATAAATTGGCAAACAGGGATAACAGATATAAATCGGAATATAGAGATGATTGATATAAATCAGAAAATAGAGATGACTGATATAAATCGGATAATAGAGATGACTGTTATAGATCGGCGAATAGAGATTTTTTATATAAATCGGCAGTTAGAGATTATTGATATAAATCGGACAATAGATATAGATCGACAAATAATTATACCAGAGATGATTTGAAAAATAGAGATGACAGATTTTTTATCGAAAAAACAGATATAGATTGACAAATAAATATAACATATAAATTGAAAAATCGAGATGACAGATATAGATCGGAAAAACAGATATAGATCGGCAAATAGATATACTAGAGTTGAATTGAAAAATAGAGATGACAGATAGTGATCGAAAAAACAGATATAGATCGGCCTTTTTCGGGCCTTAATGATTTACTATATGACCTTTGTTTACAAAGGTGTAGGTAAGTTTGAAACCATTGGAAGGAAATGGGGCCTATAGAAAGAAGGGTGTTTATTTCGAGGCCCCACGGTGGGCGCCAATTGTTCTTGTATGGATACCTGGAGGGAGAGCTCGGTCTCTGGGAATCGACGCCGAGTTGTTATCTTCGGTGCCGACCTTTGAACTTTGTGGTAATCCGAGCTTTACTCCAAGAGGATGTTCAATCGCGTAGAGCTTTGAGCAAGAAACAGGGGGGAGTGTACCTGTAAAGGCACTCCGAAGCTTCAGTCAGTATTGAGAATTCAATGTATCCTTTGACGATAAAATATCATACCTTTATAGGTGAGATAAAATAGGTCGGTTACGTTTCTATTGATCATCTGAATTGAAGAGCAATTAATAGGTTTTAATAAGTGATAATGTTTGGTCGGACGTTTTTATTCCAGGATGTAGTCCGTTGAGTCTGATTGTAACGTATAACACCGAGTTATAACGTAAAGTGTCGAGTTATAGTGCATAATGCCGAGTTATTGTATATAATGCCGAATTATGACATCGAATTTGTAACGGCCGTATCAGGTTTTTTTTTAAATATTTCTATTCAACTCTAAATGGATTGGTTGAATTTAAAAGGTGATGTTTATAATTTTTTAAAGTTTAGCTATGAGCCTATGACTATGGATTTAAACTGTGGGGATTAGGTGGAATTTTATTGTTCAATGATAGGGCAGATGTAGGTGTTGGCACTTACTTGTTAGTGTGTTTTTGGTTCGATATTGGCATTTAATTTGTTACAACAATTTGTATGACCCATAAAAGAGAGATTGTTATTTAGCTTGGCTGATGTATGTATACACACGTTCAATCCCTCAATGTATTCCAACATAAGCAAGACCGATTCCTTTTCCAAAATCTTGAAAGTCATTCAATTCTTAATTATTTGATCTTATATGGCGTAAATTCTTACAACTCATCAACGTAACTCCCCAATCAACCTTATAAAAAGCCACCATTCCATGCAAACACAGTCAATCATTGCTCTTTAATTCATTTATAAGAGATTAAGAAAGCTAGGCATGGCTCCCAAAACACTCTCCTTGATTTCTGTTTTGATCGGGATCAACGTTCTGTTGATTGCGCAACATGTCTGCGGAACAGGTGAATGTGAGAAGGGTCTTTTGGAAAGCCAGGAATTGGATTGTCTTCACCCAAAGCCAAAGCCGCAGCCGAAGCCGCAGCCAAAGCCCACACCAAGCCCAACGCCAAAGCCCAAGAAAGGAGGATGCCCAAGGGACACATTGAAGCTGGGTGTATGCTCGAGCGTTCTGGACAACCGCGCAAACTTCTCATCGGGTGTACCAAACACTCCTTGCTGCAATTTCTTCTTCGGTCTTTATAACTT
>NC_029789.2:14320463-14326136 GCF_000816755.2 Arachis ipaensis | reverse complement strand
CTTCTTCTATTCCTTCCTCTTCAACTTCTGCCACATCCAACAACCACAGGACTTCAAGTGTTTGCCTGACTAATCATGCATCCATGCATACATCAGAGATCAGATCCATCGACATGACGATCTCTCCAATTTTTGCTTCTTTTTGAATTTCCATAAGTAGGTAGGTGCGGGAACTGCGTCGATATCAACTGCTACTGCTCCTTCTTCTCCTCTTTCTTTATTTTATTTACATCTTCGCTATGTAATGAATTGTAAGGAACCAAAGTGGTAGTTGATCAACCATCGACCTTTTTTTTTGTTTCACTGAGTAATGAATCAAGTTTTTTTCTCTTTTTAACTCTTTTCTTCTTTTACTCTCTGGAGCTTAGATAGAGAATAATCTTGTCTTGTTAATAACCTTACAACCACTTAAAACCAATTATTAGATCCAAACACATAGTATATAATAGAAATGCTGAAAATAGCTAGAAATATGGGACATACATTATTATGGATATGTAACCAATCAATATTATTCACGATGGGAAAGTGAGACAAGAGTTGGACCTATATATCACTACAGTATCTTTCGCATAAGATAACCGTTATTCAAAGTAATATTTAATAGAAGTTATCTTAAATTGGCAAAAGACAACATTTTTAATGTTATTTTTAAGTAATGCAAAGATAACAAAATTTTTAATCACCCACAAAAATAATTATCTTTGATTTTTAAAACAACATTTATAAAATGTTACAATATAAAAATTTTAGAATAACATTTTTAAATAAAAATATAATATTTTATAAGAATTTTTAAAAAACTGATGAATAAATAACATTTATAAAAAGTTGTCTAAAATTATTCATAATTAAAAATTTTAAAAAAAAATTTTAATCATATTCCCACCAATTATTTTTCCAATCAAATAACTTAAAAAACAAAAACAAATGTATTATGTATGTGCTTCAGTTCACTATCCTAAGCCTTAACACTTCAGTAATCCATTACTAACGGCGACACACCCTTCCTTGCCAGTCAAAGTCCTAACAGCGATAATAGCTCTCGATCGCAGTGCTTTCCTCCACGGGCGACAACGCGGTACTCTCTTCAATGGGCAATGGCGCAGTGCTCTCCTCTACGCACGCACGCTGCCCCCACGGCGACAGTGCGGTGCAATTCTCGTTCTGCATTGAACCACCACCATCAAGAAACCCCTCTTCTTTCTCTTCTTCTCTTCTTCTTCTTCCTCTTCTTTCCCTGTCTCGCCTCCTCCTCTTCGCGAGCTCTGACAACACTACACGCTGCAACCTCGTCACCCCATCCTTCTTATTTCTCTCATAACTGTGAATAATAATATATTTTTTGGTGATAGCAGTGCTTTGGTTCTTAGAGGAGTGCGTATTAATAAAAAGCTTCTAAATTTTATTATGGGAATGAAATTTTTAAATGCATTGATTTTGAATTTTACTATAAAAATGGAATGCATGTTTAGAGTAGGAATTTTAAAAAGTTCTTTTAACTCTTCGCATAATGTTTGTTTTAATTTATTTTTTTATTGTACTAATTTAATAATCAAGAACTATACACTATCTAAGAATATGTTATACGCAGGTATACCTTTGTAAGCAATGACCACTACATTTTGTAATCAAAATCTCTATGTGTGCTAATAAATAATATAATGTGCGTAAATAACAGCTTTTTATTAAGGGAAAGTATGAGGAGACAATATACTTTTTGTACAATACATACAATGGGGTTTAATTGAAATTAAGATTAAATTATAGGTAATTAATTAATTTTGATTTCTTTCTAATTTAAATTTTGAAACAAATTAGGGTTACCGTCAGTTATAAAATCAGAAAAAGGAACTCCCTCCCTCAAGACGGCTGCGCCTCCATTCTCTCGATTAATCGGAGAAACTCGCCGCTTCAGCCTTGCAAGATAACTCACCGCTGCCTCTCTTCCCACCGCCCTGTCGTTCGAACTGCGTCCAGGTGGTTTGCGGGGTCTTCGCACTAGCGCAGCAACCCAGACATACAGCAAGGAGAACTGAGCAGCCGGAAGGCCTTCTTCCCAATGGCCAGCAAGCAAGATGAACGTGATTCAAGTGAGGGTCATCCTTCATGCACATCACCGGACAAAGATACATTAATGGAGTGCGATATGGTTGAACCCTTAGGCTGTGATATATCTGCTGTTGAAGAGATTTTTTCAAAACAACCTCAAAACATATCCGGCGATGTTGTCGCCGACGGTGAGAAGTCAAACAAGGTGAGCAATTTTGAGCAACAAATTCTGCCATGGATGTTTATTTTTCGAGAAATTCAGATTTTTAAATGTCACATTGTAAATGAGGTGTTTGTTTTAATGATAAGAGCGGTATCCAGATGTGATGCATGAATTGAGATTGAACTAAATGTGATTGTTCTATATTGAATGGTATGATTAAATCTATGCAGAATTTGCATAAATTAATTAATCATTTTTATGCGTATATGATTTTTTATAAAGGTGTGGTATACTTATGTGTACGAAGAATTTTTTATGCTTATTTTTGTATATGAATGTATGCTGCTTGCATATTATATGGCATGTTATATATACTAGCCATCCTTTTCTTTTTTTTATTTGTCATGCAGATGGCCATATATTTAATAGGCATGTTGAAATAGCCTAAATTAATTAGTTGATATGCATTATAATGTATGGTATGCGTATATTGTTATTACATGATGGTCATTCAATGAGTTTAAAAAAATAACTATAAGGTGATGCATGGGTTGAAAAACAGGTCTAATTTAAAGTGTATGATACTTGAATTTGCTGTTAATCATGATATACTTATTTTAGTGTTATGTAGTGGCATAGTATCCTTATATGATACTTGCATATTTTTTAGTTATATTCTTATTTGCTTTCTGCATATTATGTGGTTTATATGGTTATGGAGTTTTTGTGGTTTATATGGTTGTGTGGTTTATATGGCATGGTATCATTATATGACTATTTTTTATGTATATGATACCTACACATTATGCTTGCTTGCATATTTTTTATTTATATTTTTTATTTTTATTTTTTATGTGTAGAAAATATGTTTTGTATCTAATTCTACATGATGGTCATTGAATTAAAAAAGAAGCAACTAAAGAGTGGTGCAGGCCCTTAAATAATAGATAAAATGGAATAAATAATTCTATTGGCATGATTTCTAACTGTTGCTGTGCTTTTGGTGATTGTGTTTGAGATTTTATTTACATGAGTTTTAATAAGGATTTTTTCCCTTTTGGTTACTGTGTTTGTTTCGGAATTATAGGCCATGCAGCTTTTGGATGTTAATGAGGTTGGAAGTGAAGAGATTGAGCTTGGTGATGAGATTTTGGAATCTAGTTTAATTTTGTGTATTCATAATGTGCATGTTTGATTTGATAACTAATGGTAATTATTTTTTCTTTCGGATTAATATAAAATGTAGTTACCAGATCATGGTTCCATACAAGAAGACGAGATACCGAGATACTGAGGTGGATGTTCATTTCTGTACTTGATCAGATGTTCATTTTCACTGTAAGCATGGATGGTTATCCGTTTGTAGTTGTGTGTGCTTCGATTTGTTATGTTTTAATTTTGACCAAGTTATACTGGATGTTCATTACAGTAACGTATAGGATGTTTAGTTTAGCTATATTGGTGGATGGTTATTGATCACCTATTTCAATATGAACAGATATGGCTAATTTACCAAACAACTTTGATAAATCCGGAATTCTAAGCTGCAAAAATTCATAGATCCTTTTAAGAGTAACAAAATCAATAAATCATTGTAATGTTGGCAAGAAAAAAAAAATACATCATGGAATCAAATCTTTTTAATGTGGCATAAACAAATACCTAAGCATATCAGCAGTAAGTAAAATAATTATAATATGGTAGTTCAATTCACTGTAGCTAAACCTAAGTAAGCAATTTCTTCCTCCCTTTGCGCATTGTCCCTTCGGTAATCCTTCCGCACATTCAATCAATGACCTCGTGCTAGGTGCAGTGTATGGTGAACTAACTTTCTTCTTCTTGTTCCGTGGTGCATTGCGCCGAACAGGTTTAACCTTATCCTTCAATAATGAAATAAGCTGGTGAACCAATGCATTGTGTGGGTTACAGATAATGTCTAGCATCAAATATTGGCCTAAAAGATAATAAAATATTATGATGATGTATTGAGTCTCATAATAAAATATTGGCCTAAAAGATTATAGCCTTTTTCTTATATCTGCTATGTTATGGACGATATATAAAGATCAAACCTCAAAAATTCTCTTTTGTCACCATCCATAATTAAGATAAAAAAAACAAATTCATGAAGTCATAGCAGCGAATACGAAATCCAACTGTCCAACCACAAAAATTAAGTAATGATCCAAATAAATAAGGTCAATGTCTATGATATACACCAACCATCCATTACCCTATTAAAGCGACCATCCAAAATGCGTACGAATATTACAAACATAAAAAGAGGAGGAGCACAGCCATCTATTACAACCTCAACAATCATCAATGTTAACTACTTTCACACAATCCATCAACTAGGCATAAAAATTAGAAGAAAGAGATATAATGTAACGAAGATATAATAACAGGTTTGCACAAATTAAAATAAACAATTGGGGAGAGATATAGATAGATGATCCTACTGAATTTTTTAGTGTGAATCAATCTATGCGCCCCAAAAGAAACAAGTTAGTGAAGAGGGTGGAAGCGTGCTCAAATCCTAAAAGAGAAGAGATGTTTGCATTATTTTCAGGAATCTTTGCCTATATGTTGGCTCTTTTCTTTGCTCAATTAAATTAAATACATCTAATTCATATAAACACAATATTATTCTTTCTTAACTAATATATATACATATATACATGAATGAGCAAGGGAATTAAAAGAAGATAAAGGCAGCGAAGAATTAAGGGGTTGTTAAGAAATTAAATAAACTAAAGGAATTCCATGGGAATGGCAATAATTAGAAGGGCATATATACTTCTAGTGGTCCTCAATAATCTTGATTGTATCAACGCAAAGGAGAAATCCTTCACCAAATGGCATGCGATTAAATGACACAAAAGACACATTCAAGAATTCATTCCTCTTCAGCGACTGGGAGGGTTGCAGGTTGCGGCGCTCACGGTTCTTTGGGGATGTTCAGCGACGGGGAGGGTTTTGACGGGGGAGGGAAACGGCGTCAACCAGCGTCCTTGGGATTTTGGGGAGAAATTGAAAATATCAAAAAATTGAGTGGTATGGTAAATTAAACAGGTATAAGAGAATTAGGGTTATTGATGGGTTAATTTTCTGTTTTAATTTTAATTGGGCTTAATAAACAGCCCATTGTAGCTATTGTATACATATTTCATTGTTTCCCTAGCGGGATCCTTTTATTAAACCTCGTCTTTAATTTGGCTTGGCTTTTCGGTATTTTTGGGAAAAAAATTTCTTATGTTGATACTTATAAATGACACCTCTAACTTTAATTTTATTGTTGTTATAGGGTTTGTTTCGGCGCCATTCTCGCAAAATTAAGATCTTTTTTTTAAATGATATTCTTTTAAAAGATTTTTTATAAAAATAAAAGTGATTTTATGTTTGAATATCTCATGTAAAAAGATCTTTTTATCTATCAACTATATATATGTAAATTA
>NC_029789.2:14300051-14320395 GCF_000816755.2 Arachis ipaensis | reverse complement strand
TCAACTATATTTAGGTAAAATAAGATAAAAGTACTTTTTGTTAATTTATTATGTGAAAAATATCTTTTTTAAGAAAAAAATATATTTTAAAAAAGATGTAAATTTTAGTTTCTCAAAAAAGTTTTTTTTCTATTGTTTTTACTTTTACTATTAGAAATTTGCCAAACACGATAAAAAATAAAAAGATATTTTTTCATCGATTTAATAGCACCCAAACAAGCACATAGCCTCACATGCATTTTCGATGATTCAGTCGCTCTAATTTACTACTTTTATAATGTATTATGTTTAGAGGCATTTTAGAAAGTTGTTTGAAAGGAGTAAGGTGTTAAATTGATTTTTTTTAACTTTGTTTGTGTCTGATATTGCTGCTAGTTTTTTATTCTGGTTCTGCATTTTGTATGAGTACTTGACATGATTTTCATTTTTTTGTAACAAGTACCCTTGTCATGACTTCTAGTTTACAGGATTTTTGAAAAAACTCAGGTTAGTGGAGTTCTTAGAATTCATCATCGATCTGTTCTCAAAAATTGAAAAAGGCATTAGAATTTATATGTATAACTTTTGAAATTAAAGTAGCCATCATTTGCAGTTTCTAACGTACTTCCAATTAGAATAATAATTTCGTAAAAGGACAGCACTAATAATTATTATGATCTTTTTTTTCTTTAATTTCTTCATTTTTAATGTAAATTATAAAATGGTTAATTTTCGTAATTTGCTGAGTTAACCAGTTCATATAGAATCGATTATTTTTTTTGTTTGTTTATTCTGTTGGCCACTTTGATTGAGTTAAATAGTTCATAAAAAATAATATAAATTTTATTCTTTATTCTTTTATAGAGAAAGATTGCTTCAGAAGAGTTTGAAGAATATTGGTGGACATTCTAGAACTTGAAGATTGCAATTTGTTGAGCCATGATCCCGTAAGTTTTTTATCTTGTTTATACATGTATGCTTTCATATGTATATTATGTATCTTTGTGTAGTTTTTCTTTTCATATTGAATGTCTTTTGATATTTACTCTATTTTTGGATAAGCAACATAATTCTTTTTTAATTTTAATAATAATATTGTTGTGTGCCATTTGATGAATTTATATACTTAATATGCATGAACATTATTATTTACATGCTTGGTTAAATAGTAGTAACAATATATGAATAATTAGATTTTTTCAAGACTTAGAAAAAGATTGGATGAGTTTATCGAGAGATAAAATTGAGTTTAGTAATGGTGTCAATGACTTTTTAGATTAAGCTTACTCTATCGGAAACTTGCAAGGAGAGAAAATCTTATGCCCTTGTGCAAAGTGTTATAATTTCTTGTGGCACTAAAGAAAAATAATTTATATCCATTTAATTGCCTTTGGATTTGTTAATGGTTATACAAGATGGATTCATCGTGGGAAAAGCGTAGTCGGCATGGATGTTGATAGCAATAGCGATAGTGATAGTGATAGTGAGAGTAAGAGTAACTCGTATGACGACATGGACGCCTTGTTGAATGATAGATTTAGGAATGTGGCACAAGTGGAAGGAATAAAAGAAGGTATGAATAGAGATGTAAAGAAATTCTATAACTTGGTTGAAGAGGCTAGCAAAGAACTATATCTCGATTGCAAGAGACTTTCTACGCTGTCTTTCACCATCCGATTATACTTGTTAAAGTGTCAACATGGGTGGGGTAATGCCTCTTTTAATTCTCCCTTGGAGTTGCTAAAAGAGGCTATTCCTAACTTGAATATTTATCACTATAAGAAAAATACCCATTCAGCCATAATTTTTTTAAGCTACATTTGAAAAGCGTAGCCTATTCATAGAATAGGCTACGCTTTTCTCCATGTTGCCTTTTTATAAGAGAAAAGAATACACAATTGTGGCATCATTTAAAAAGTGTAGCCTTAGGTATTATAGAAATCACTTATAAAGCGTAGCCGTAGGTTGATATCTATGAGTTCACTTTTTGTATCAAAGGGAACGCTTTTAAAGAGTAACTTATTTATTATGTTTTGGGTGCGCTTCAAAAGTAATGCCTAATGTATGTAGGGCCAAATCCTAACACTTAGTGAAATTTTTATTCTCCTTTCAATTCCCTCCAACGTAATCCTCTCACCTTCAATTTACGCGCACGACTTAACCCTCTCACCTTCAATACGCGCACAACCTCATCAGCTCACCTTCGCCAACCTTTTCTTGCTCAACAACCCTCATCTTCGCCATTCTCACCTTCAACACTCATCACCTACGACACTCATCCTCACTTTCGCCTTCTCACCACGCCGTTGACTGTCGCCACCCAGTCACCACTCACCACTCATCACATCGCTGCGCTGACCAGCTCACCACTCACCACTCACCGCTAGTCACCGCTTACCATTCACCATCGACACTCATCACCTTTGCCATTGTCACCACTGCACTGACCATTTCTCTTCTCCAGTAATCGTCGCTGTGCCGTTCTCCAGTAATCGTCGCTGCGCCGCCCTCACCATTGTCATCTCCGTGCTTCTCATCATTGTCTTCTCTGTGTTCACATCATTGAATATGTATGTATTGATTTCTATTTGGTTCTGAAATTTCAGAGGTTTAGGGTTCCGATTTTAGGGGTTTTAATTTGGGGGTTTTAATATGTGAAATATGGGTTTGTGAACTGTGATTTGATAACATGCATGATGTTGTTGATGAAGATGTGTGGTATTTTAGGGTTTGTGAATTCTGATTTAATATACAACTTGTCTATTTTCTCATTACGTAGCTCAACTTAGCCCTGAAAGGGAGATATGCTTGAATGGGCTAAGATCAAATCCCTTCCTTTTTCACCTTACGTAGCTCAACTTCAGTGATGATGACCACAAAAAGAAAAAAGAATTACGAAACTTTGAAAGTGTTCAATGGTGAATTGGGGTTTCAATTACGAAAGCCCTTTTTTTTTCCTTCTGATCTTAGCTTGAATCGAATTTTAGTTCGAACTCTTTCTTCTTCATTTTTTCCCTTAAGATTTTAGTTATTGGATTTTTGTGGATTGTTTTGATCACTCTCTCTCTCTCTCTGTGGCTCTTTGATCTCAACAGAAAATATAGCGTTTGCTCAGTAAGCCAGGTAACTTCTCATTTCTCAGCTCCATTATCGTGGTTGCATGCATAATTTGAAGTTTCCCCTCTTGTGTGTAATGATTTGAAAGCCCTTACCCTATTAAATTGGTAGTACTTGTTTAATTTGTTTGATGGTGTGAGTTGAATGTTACCTTGGTGATAGTGATCTGTTCAAGGTTTTATAATTATGTATTCATTTGAGTTTGACTAGAATTAATCAATTATGTTTTTCATTGTGCAACCAAATATAACTTAGTTGTGCTTTGAAAGAAATCTTGTTCTATTTTTTTCCATGAAATTTCTTTCATATTACTCTCAATATATATGTATATTGGTAGAATGGTAACTGTCATATTCTATATGTGGCCTACTTAATGAAAGGATGTTAGTTATTTGAGTGATGAGGTGGAATTTTATGCTGCCCATTATAGCCTTATTTGAATAATGAGTATACATTGTAAATTTTGTGCATATGTCTTGTTTTATTAACTTATATTTAGGTCATTTTCTATACCTGTGTTTCTGACTATTTAGGCCTTATTTTGATGATCACATTTTTTTGTTATGTTTATCAATAAGCTGATTGTTTTTCGTACTGTTGACATTATATGCCAAACTTATGAATAGTCAATTTTCATAGGTTGTGAATCTCATCTCATGAATAAACTGCTTTATGTTTTTTGTTAGATTATTTTAATTGAGTTCTTAGGTGTATACATATTTTAAATTATTTAATTTTTCGTTTAGTTATTTTTTTTAGTACTTTATATTTGCTTTCTCAGATTTTACCTATGATTCAGTTTCGTCTTTTAAATTTCAATTCATGAAAATTAATTTCTATGAGTAAATTTGGTTTCTTTCGCATTAGAATGTGAAACCAGTTTCTGCAAATTGGTTTATAAATATACACATTGAAAAATAATGGTTTTGCAGAATCTTGTATCTTTCAAGTGGGATTGATTAAAAATTTTTGGTACCCTTTCAAGCAGAATCTTAATTACATCTCTAATTTATGTTGTTATTACTTGAGTTTTCTTTTTTAATTATCATAGTTAACTTGTTATTACTGTGATTCTATTCTGTTGGTTGATTCTATTAGTTGATTCATGTTTCTGTTATTTTTCTTTTTCTATTTTTTTGTTTTTACTATGATTTTCTATTTAGGTTGTTACTATGATTTCTATACTGTGATTTTTCTATTGTCATCATCTTCTAACTGCTTCTTACTGCTCACCCAGCACCACCAGCGTCTGCTGTCTTTGCCGCCACTCCTCTGTTTCGCAGCCTCTGAGCTGTGAACTCCATCGCCGGTTCCAAGTTCACCTGGCTGTTGAACACCCTTAACTTACACCACGAGGACCACAACTTGCCTTTTGCCTTCTTCAATTCCGCCTGCTGCTCTTCTGCCCTATGCTATCCGGTTCTGCCCTAATTTCTACCTCCTTTTAGGTTGTCTTTTCTTTTACTTGCCCTATTTTGTTGTTTTGCTGTTATCTCTTGAATGATTTAGTTGTTGCTGCTGTTGCTGGATCCCAAATTTGTTTGATTATATCAATTTAATTCTTGCTAAATGATGATTGTACTGAATTTATGGTTAAATGGTTGCATATGGCAATTACAATTTTTTTTTATCTGTAATTTTTACAGTTATTTTGGTTTAGTTGTTTGAGCTAGTAGCAATGTTGTGCTAACTGTTAAGAATAATTTAATACATGGATTAATTCTAGAATCTCGATAAACAAACCTAAAATGCTTTTACTTTCATGCTTCTAGTAATAATTTTAATTTTTAACTTACTATTCATTTGTAAAATGCTTTTACTTAAATCTGATAATAAAATTTTTTGATTAAATATTTATATTTTTTATTTTAAAAAACTCCCTCCTAAAATTTTATATAGCAACTGCAGGATTGCAAAAATATTATTATAATTTGCGTTTGAGTTTCTTATGAATGGTTGCAAAAATATTATTAAAAAATTGACTTTGTTTTTTGTTTGCATTGAGCAAGATTGAAGGTGGAAGTTTTTGGTTAAGGTCTTCCAAGCAGATTTTGTCAAAACGTTGATCTTGTCATGGCAAGGTACAATGCATACTTTAATTCTTTTGTTTTGTAAGTTTTTGAAGTTCCAATTTAACTTATTATATTTGTACTATAAATTATATGTTTCTCTTTATTTTTTTTTACCTCAATGGGTTTCTAGAGAATTACTTCTAAGACTAGAAACTATTTCCTAACCTAATTACAAGGCTTTGAAAGTCCTTTTCATTGCCCATTCCCTTTATAGCGAATAACACCCTTCCTCCTCTATTCTTGTTATCTTCACTCTGCGACCCTTATAAATTTTCCTCCTAAAAAATTTAATAATTATCGATTAGGTTTTGTGATATGCCAAAGGATTGGATGGATCTACTGAGGTATAGCGAAGAGTATATCAATGGTGTTATTAGTTTTTTAGACTTTACATACTCCGAGGGAGAACTGGACGAACGACAAATTCAATGTCCTTGTAAGAGGTGTTGTAACATTAATTGGTATAGAAGAGATGTGGTATTTGACCATTTAGTAGCCGACGGATTTGTTAAGGGAATTAAAACATGGATTAATCATGGGGATGGACAATCCTGATGGTGGTTGACGATGACACGGATGATGAAGAAGGTGCACGCGATGACATCGAAAGACTGCTTAATGATGCATTTGGAGATGTATCTCATGCTGAGGGTGTTACTGTAGGTCAAAATGAAGAGGCTAAAAAGTTTTACAATTTAATAGATGGGGCAAGTCAATAATTATACCCGGGTTGCAAGAAATTTTTTACATTATCTTTTACCATCCATCTGTACTTGTTAAAGTGTTTGCATGGTTAGAGCAATGCCTCCTTCACTTTACTTCTTGAGCTATTGAAAGAGGCAATGCCTGACATTAACTTACCTTCATCTTTCCATAAGACAAAGGTTATGATAAGAGATTTAGGTCTGGATTATTAAAAAATTGATGATTGTCCTAATGATTGGCTCCTGTATAAAAAAGAACTAAAGGATGAAAAACAATGTCATGTGTGTGAAACTTCTCGATATACTGAAGATTCTAGTGATAATAGCGAGAACCAACCTGACAAGAAAGGTCATCCTATTCCTGCAAAGACTCTGAGATACTTTCCTATAATTCCAAGACTTCAGAGATTATTTATGTGCTCAAAGACGGCAGCTAGTCTGAGGTGGCATGATGAGGAGCGCGTAAAAGATGGGACGTTAAAGCATCCTGCTGATGGCTTGGCATGGAAGAACCTTGATGAAATGGATGAAAAATTTGAAAAAGAATCACGCAATATTAGACTAGGCTTGTCAAGTGATGGGTTCAATCCATTTCGTAGCATAAACATTTCATGGAGCACGTGGCCCGTGATGTTGATGGTATACAACTTGCCTCCGTAGATGTGCATGAAACCCAAATATTGTATGCTTTCTTTGCCTATTCCTGGGCCACAGTCACCTGGTAAAGACATTGATGTGTATCTACAACCATTGATCGAAGACTTGAAGTTGTTGTGGGAAATAGAGGTCGAAACTTATGATGCGTTAAAGAATGAGACCTTTCAAATGCGAGCAGCTCTTTTGTGGACAATCAACGATTTTCCTGCTTATGCTATGTTGTCTGGGTGGAGTACAAAGAGAAAATTGGCTTGCCCTTGTTGCAACAAAAATACCTGTAGCTTACAACTAAAACATAGTCGGAAGATAGTTTATATGGACCATCGTGTCTTTTTACCCATGGATCATCCATGGAGAACTAATACTAGGTCTTTTAATGGGAAGCAGGAATTAAGACTCCCTCCACCTGTTATAGAAGGAATTGAAATTTTTGAGATGCTACAAAATAGTGAGAATGTCTTTGGGAAGAAGCAAAGTACATGAAATAGTTTCCCATGGAATTGGAAAAAAGGATCAATTTTCTTTGAATTGCCTTACTGGCACAAGAATCCGCTGCATCACAACTTAGATGTCATGCACATAGAGAAGAACATACTTGACAGTGTAATTGGAACTCTCTTGGATATCCCAGGCAAGACAAAGGACCATTTGAATGCTCGATATGACTTAAAAGATTTGGGTATCTGGAAAAATCTTCAACCAAAGGAGGTGAATAATGGCAACAGAACAAAGTTGGCAAAGGCATGATTTTCTATGACTGCTGCAGAGAAGTCAGTTTTTTGTGGTGTTTTGAAAACAACAAAACTACTTGATGGTAGTGCTTCGAATATATCATGTTGTGTACATCTAAGAGAAAAAAAAGTTTCTGGGTATAAGACCCACGATGCTCACTTTATGCTTCACTATTTACTACCAATACCGATTAAAAGTATCCTTCTTGATCATCATGTGGCCATTCCGTTGATTCGACTAAGTTCCTTTTTTTTGTCACTTATGCAAAAAGTTTATCACACTGGAAGAGATAGATCTACTGGAGTTAGAGATTGTGGAGACATTATGCCACCTTGAGAGGATCTTTCCCCCTAGTTTTTGTGACATAATGGTTCATTTCCCATTCATTTAGCAAATGAGGTGAGATTGGGTGGTCCGATGCAGTTTCATTGGATGTATCCTCCAGAAAGGTATATGTGTATATTAAAGTCATATGTTCGCAATAAAAGTCGTCCCGAAGGTTCTATTGCAGAGGCATATCTAGCTGAAGAGTGCTTAACTTTCTGCTCAAGATACTTGCATGGAGGTGTGCAAACAAGACTTAATAAGCGGCCTCGGAATGATGATGATCCTAGCGAAGACGAAGTTGTGCCATCAAAGTTGTTTTCTAACAAAGGTCGTTCATTAGGCATGGGAAATGCTGAACCAATTAATCTAGATGACATATCAAGTGCTCAAGCCCATGTGTATGTATACACAATTGTGAAGAAGTCACAAATTATGTTAGGTAACTTAATCAAACTTATTTTTATTCCGATCAAGTTCACTCATATTTTTTAGATCAAACCTAACTATTATTAATTATAGAGAGCATGAGGAAGAGGTTAACAATTAGCAGGGAACGAAATGGAGAAAAGCAAAAGTTCACAACCAAACGTTCGTGCAGTGGTTTGAAACTCGTGCGAGGGATCCAAATGTGCCTTTTTGGCTAAAAGAATTATCTTGAGGTCCAAGCTCTGTTGCAAGAAGATTTTCTGGATATGTAATTAATGGATACAGGTTTCACACTGTGGAGCGTGAGGCAAGGAGAAAAACACAAAATAGTGGTGTCACATTAACTGCTTTAACTTCAAGCTTTGCAAGTGTTAAAGATAAAAGTCCAATAATCCAAGACAATGTAGCTTATTATGGCAGGTTGTTTGAGATCGTAGAGTTAGACTATTTTGGGCGTTTTAAGGTTGTCTTATTTCGGTGTAAGTGGTATGATGCTGGGAAAGATAAGTATGGTCTTACATTTGTTCACTTCTATAAGAAATGCTTCCAGAATGAACATTTCATACTAGCATCTCAAGCACATCAGTGTTTTTATGTGTAAGATCCATATGAACACAACAAACATTATGTATGGAAACTGTCCCAAGAGACTTATTTAAATCAAGCGACGAATCTGAGTTTGAGGCCCGTCAAACACACTATAATGAACAACACGAGCGTATAATGAGCCCTGCCATACCAGCTGATGATGGTGAACTTATTCTGGAGAGGACTAATTTACGACCCACAGTTATTGAAACAATTCCCCAAGTGACTTCTGCCCAAGAATATGAGGCAGACTTCATTGGAGATTCTGATTCTGATGGGTCATCCTAAGCAATTTATTACTTAATATGTACATATGTATACTTAAGTTTTCTTCTTCACCTTTTTATTTGTAAGTAATACTTATTTTTTTGTTAATTTGTCAGTCTCTTACATTTTTTTTATATTGATTTTGATGGGTATATTGACTCTACTTAACTAATTTATTTGTGTAGGAATAAGGAATTTATTGATCTTAAAGCTACATCAAGCAAGAATTTGCTTAGACAATTTGAGGCTAAGAGACAAAGGATTGTAATTGAACGCAAGAAATATGAAATGGAAGCTGCAGGTGCTAATGACAAGGAGAAATCTGAGTGAAGGGTGGATGAACCAGAAAGTCAATTGGAGATGCATGCAACCGAAGGGCAGAAGAAATCCATTTCAAAGAATTTGGATTTTAGTCATTTGCAAAGCACATTCTATTCTATTAGCAAAGGGACTAATTTCATGCCTACTGCCTTGGAAGTACAGCCAAAGATTTCTTCGCAACAGTCAGAAAATAAAAAAAGAAAGGAGCTATTGAATGTGCCTACTGCTGAGAAAGTCAAGAATGGAGTGCAGGGTGGAAAATCAACACAAGGCTTGAAGAAGTCTAAGCCTACAAACATGGAGGCAGATGAACTTACAAGGAAGCTCAAAGCAATTCGTAAAAGGAACAGCAACGTGCCAACAAGTGTAAGCCAAGAGCGGAGTTGTCCAAGTTCTATTCAACTCACAATCAACCAAGGGCAGCAGCAGAATATTCAACTCACAGATGAGGAGACTCAAACAGGGCAAGATGACACAACTTTGCCTACTCTTGAAACTACCCCACAAAATGAAAGTGCAATGTTGGAGCAAGGAATATCAAGAAAGGGTAAGAGGATGCCAGGAGTAAAGGCTACAACAATTGGCGAATTCTTAAAGGAAAATGGGATAGACGTGGAAATTGAAGGACCGAGCACTGAACTAAGTGAGGACGGGGAAGAAAGCATGGCACTTGATAAAGACTATTATCAACATGTGATGGAGGACATTGATGATGAAGAAGGTACTGTTTTGCTATTTTTCTATCTTCTCTTGTAAATTATAATGCTTCTTTTTTCAATTAGCATCACTAATTAGTCCTTAATCTCTTTCCTAATGAATGAAACTAGAAGAAACAAAGAAGAAGAAAACTCATGGAAAAACAACTTGCAAGGACTATGGAACAGCGGGAAGAAGTCACTTTTGATATTGGACAGCCCGTAGGACCAACCGACCAAAGTGTTTCTAATTTAACTAGTTTTGTTGGCACTATTGGAAGAAATAAAAGATTTGTCAGTCTTTTGTACACTAGTTGGCATGCTGTTCCTCCTAAAGCTAAGAAGTTCATGTGGGACTATGTTAACATAAGACACTTGGTAATTATTGACTTCGATTTTTTTATTCAGCACAAGAGCATATAACAATTACTTATAATCATGCAGACCAAGTTTATCCTCCCAGACAATGGAGAAAAGTGGGTAATGCAAGCGATTCGAGATGCTTGGAAGCGGTTCAAAGGAAAGATTAAGCAGAAGCACTTCGTTCCCTATGATACTATTGAAGATATGGTGAAGAATCGACCCCCACAAGTACCAGAAAGTGGATTCATAAAATTGATCTATTATTGGAGTCATCCTCTAATCCAGGTAAAAGACTGTATATGTTGAATTTTCATGTGTATGCTTTGTTTCTAACATGTGGTTCGACTCCTTCATCTTTCTTCTCTTTGGTTTCTTTGATGTTTAGCATTTTATAGCTGCCAAACGGTTGTTGTCTGTTTTACTAAATGGACTACGATGGTTACAGATCTGAATTTTATCCATGCTTTATTTTTTTTATCGGTTTTTGTTTTCTGTGCTTTTGACTGCTGTCGTTTTGTGGCTCTGCGATGTCATTTTGGAAGTTGAACTACACATGCTTATTTCGGTTTGTGCTCGTAATTCACGTTTCTTTTTTATGAAGCTTCATCTTCTGTCGAGATAGATGAATAGATCTGATGCTTGAATCTTTTAATCGTTCATCTCTGGTTGCTAATCTGATGAAGTTCATTTGCATTTCTTGCTTAGTGATTTCAATTTGCGCTGTTACCATGAATATTTTGTGAACTTGTTTGTTTGAAGTCTAAGATTCTATCCAATTTTCGTCACTGGTTTCACGGGAATCTTATATGATATTCTTTGTTATTGTCTTGGCTGCACTAGTTTTTTTTATATAATTTTTAAAGGCAGGGATAATATTCTACGAGTGAATGTCACATATTTTTCAGTGCTTTAGCTTAATAATGCAGCCTTGCTAGTAGATTTTCCCAATTCATTATGCTACACGTGTTAGTAATTGTATGCTAACTTTTTATTCACTTCCAGTCAATAAGTCAAAGAAACAAGCAACACAAGAAAAAACAGAAGTTTCCACATCGCATGGGGCCAATTAATTTCGGAAGAGTACGAGTGGCTATGGTAAAATTCTTTAATATGAAAGAGCATATTTATATTTATTAAGATTTATGTTTGCATAAATTGAATGAAGATCTTGTTTCGCAGCGAGCGACAAAGGAAACAAACGAGAAACCAAAAAGGTTTGAGATGTTCATTGCTACCCGAACAGGTTGGAAGAGGAAAGAAGTGGATGAGGAAACACAAACTGCTGTTGTAAGAGTTCATTGAATCATTCATAATTACATTTCAAATTTAGGATATGGTAACTAATTCAATTTTAAATGTTTCTTCTATGCAAAAAGACATCCAACACTGCCAAGCTGCTGGTGAAACAGAAGAGGAAGCATTTGAGGCCTTATTCGGGAAAGAACAACCAGGTCGGGTAAGGTTGTATGGAAGATCTTTGACAAAAAGTGATGTAAAAAACATGCTGAAATTAATGAAATCAAGAATCAGCACAAAGAGGAAATGTCCAATCTGAAGGATAAACTTGGACATATGGAGGCCAAACAGAAAAAACAAGAGGAAGAGATTCATGGGTTGCGAAATATGGTCAAGTTAATACTACAGCGATCGGAACCTGGAATGAGGCCAGAAGAACTAGAAGCTTTATTATAAGACGCCCAACCGTCTCCGATTGATGTGAATAGCGGCCATGGATCAACTCATTTTCCGAACTTAGATGTGGTATGTCCTTATCTATTCCTTGTTCCATAGTTTTTTGCTTTCATTTACATTAACTGCTATGGCTGAAAATCATATGTTTGTTGGCTTTATTAACACCGAAGTTGTATTGTTATGGCTGAAATTTGTTTGTGCAATTTTGGTTGTTGTATTTCTGATTTTGTGCACTTGGTACATATGAATTTGTCCCTATATCTAATTTAAGTGTGAAAGTTTGGTTAATTAGTGCATGAACAGTGCTATAGGGACATATCAGGATTGTGTTAAAGGAAATGGAAGAAAGAAACACCTGTATATTTTCATGGTTTGAATGAAACAAGATAATGCATAATTCCTTGAATTCACCTCTTTTGCCGTGACCATGTTATTTTTTTTTTGGTATATGCTTTCCTGGTTTACTATGTCTACGTGTTCCCTTCATTGCAAGCTCAAGTGGGAAAATCTTGTGAAATATTGCTTTCGATTTGAACAAAATAACATTACTGTTTTCTAATCTCACCATGCATGTTAGTCAGAAACTTTAAATTCTTACATTTTGTTTCTCAAACGCTCTTGCTGCACTGAAAAAAACTTTTATAATTTTTGCATACTAAAATCTTGATATAACAAAAATTTCATTTAATTTTTATAATTACGAATGTCATTATGAATATTTTTCTAACTATTTTTCTATATAATTATGCAGGGTAACAATGAAGATTAAGCAATAAAGATTAAGCTGATTATTATTGTGGTTTATTGGCTAAGATAGAGTACTGTTTAGAATCTTTACATGTATGGTTGACTAATGACTTTTATTAGAAGATACTTATGTATGTAGGATATATTTTTTTTGTAGAGTATTAGTAGTAAATTCTAAGTGATATTATGGTTATTTTGATATGGCTATGCTTACTTTAGTGGGATATGTATAAATTTTTACAATTTACTTCATTCTAGTACTTTTGGATCATTATTATAAATATATTTTGGTTAGAGATAATTTTTATTATTTAAAAAAATTATTTAGTATAATTATGTATTTATTTTTATTTTATAATATTCAACTNNNAAGAAAATATATATATATATATATATAATTATGTTGTATTATCAATTATACTTAAGGCTATACTTATATATAGTAGATATAGTTTACAAAAAAAATGAGGGACCTAAGGCTACACTTATAAAATGTAGGCATGGAATACAATGTGGCTACGATTTACAGGTGATGTAGTAGCGTTGAAAAGCGTAGCCTATTCTGGTAAAACTGGAAGCTAAAAAGCGTAGCCTTTGGTCCTGGACAGCATCACTTGAAAAACGCATCCTATTTCCAAATGCCAAAAGCGTAGCCCTTGGTACAGAAAAGCGTAGCCTTCGAGAATAGACAACGGCTAAATAGGAATCACCCTAAAAAGCGTAGCTGTATCCCAGAAAGCGTAGCTGTAGCCTAAGGCATCATTTTTTTTTATTTTTGGCTACACTTTTCAAGTGTACTTGAATGAGTGTTTTTCTTGTAGTTTCTACTTCTTTCAATAAAGCCAAAACTATGGTGAGAGACTTAGGTCTTTACTATAAGAAGATTGATGCAAGTCCGAAGATTGTATGCTATACTGGAAAGAGCACGAGAATGACACATCTTGTCATAAATGTGGCGCTTCTTGTTGGATTGTGCATCCTATAGTTAAAGTTGATGTTTTGCCTTAAAAAAAAAATCTCACATTGTTCTTGTGAAGAAGTTGCGACACTTTCTCCTATCCTAGGCTTCAAAGATTATTCATATGCTTAGCAACAACTAAAAGCATGAGGTGACATGACGAAGAACACAGAAAGGATGAGAAGTTAAGGCATCCCACGGACGGCCAGTCATGGAAGAACTTTGACAATCGTCATACAAACTTTACTCTCGATCCTCGTAATGTGAGACTTGGCTTGTCAAGTGACAGATTCAATCCATATCGAACCATGAGCATATCTCATAACACGTGGCCTGTTGTTTTAATGGCTTATAATTTGCGGCCATAGATGTCTATGAAACAGGAGTACTTTATGTTGTCATTGCTAATCACTGGACCAAAGTTACCAGGAAATGATATAGACATTTACTTGCAACCTTTGATTGAGGAGTTGAAGGAGTTGTAGGAGGTCGGGGTGGAAACATATGATACATCAAAAACTGAAACCTTCCAAATGTACAGCTCTCATGTGGACAATAAGTAATTTTTCAGCTTACGCAATGTTATCTGGTTGGAGTACAAAAAAAAAAAGCTAGCTTGTGCTTGTTGTAACCATGGGGCTGTTCTAACTATCTTACATATAGTCGCAAAATATGCTACATGAGTCATCGTGCCATTTAGCCTGAGGATCATCCATGGAGAGCCAACAAGAGATCTTTTAATGGAAAAGTAGAACATAGGCAAGCTCCACCATTATTGTCGGGTATTGAAGCTTTAAGTCAGTTAGAGTCTATCGAGAATTCATTTGGAAAACTAAAACCAAAGAAAGATGGTCCATGAAAAAAGAGGTAAAAAAAAGTGCCTAAGTAATGGAAAAGAATAGTGATTTTATTACCTTGATGTACACTAATTGAAAAGCTGTGCCTAAGCAAATCAAAAAGCACATATAGAAGTATATTAATGTAAGCTCCATTTATCTTTATATTTATAATCTTTTTATTCATATGATATGATGAAATCAATGTGTTTACAGTCAAAGTTCATTCTTCCAAAATCCTCAAAATTATGGGTGATGACTGGTGTTAATTTTTCTGCTGCACAATTCAAACAGAAATCAAGATTAAAGTTGGGTATAAAGGTATAATCTAATCAAAATAAAAAAAAAGTCATAGATTCAACCCCCTTTTAAAACTTTTTATAACCTTCAGAGAATAATAAAAAAATCAACATATTCACTTTTTCTTTCTAGCCGTTACATTTGTTAATCCCGTTACATAATTAATAAGANNAACCCATCTTTTCTTATTACATAGTAAAACAAAATATCATATAAAATAATAGAGAGATAACTACAGAAGTCATTATTGAATCCAAGAACAACGAAAATAATTGGAATGAATTCAATCATCTATTATTGTACTGTATATGTGATATTTATATATATAAGGGTGTGAGTGCTGGGTGTATTTGCTGGTCTAACAATACTACAATACAGGGGATTTTATTCACTTGTGAACTATATAAATAACAACCTAACAACCTAACACTAACATCCCCCCTCAAGTTAGGAACATACAATTCCTAACTTGGACATAAGAAAGTGAAATTGAGGCGGAGGGAGAGCTTTAGTTAGAATATCAGCTAGTTGATGTTTAGTAGGTACATGAATCAATCTGATGGTGCCAGCTTCAATCTTCTCACGGATGAAGTGGCAGTCAATTTCAACATGCTTGGATCACTCATGAAGGGTGGGGTTCGATGCCAATTGAAGAGCAGAGATGTTGTCACAAAATAACCTGACCGAATTGACTTGGACTCAAAAAAACTGAAGTAAGCCAATTAACCAAACAACCTCACAGCTAGCATGCGCCATGGACCTATATTCGGCTTCGGTGGAGCTCCTAGAAACTACTGTCTGCTTCTTGCTCTTCCAAGTAATGAGAGAGTCACCGAGAAAGGCACAGTAGCCTGTAGTTGATCGCCTTGTGTCGAGGCAACTACCCCAATCAGCATCAGAATATATGGACAAGGTAAGTTGGGAAGCAGCTGAAAACAGAATCCCTTGGCCTGGTGCATTCTTAAGGTACCTTAATACTTGGTGAGCAGCTTGTAAATGAGGCATCTGCGGATCAGACATGAATTGGGCCAGTTTAGTGACAACAAAGGTGATGTCTGACCGGGAGATAGTGAGATACATGAGGCGACCAATGAGCCTTCTATAAGCAGAAGCATCAGGGATCAGGTCATCTTCTTTAGCTCTTAATTTGAGATTGGCATCCATAGGAACTGTTGCCGGCTTGCAGTCTAAGAGGTTGGTGTCGTCGAGTAAAGAGAGTGTATACTTGCGCTGTGTGAGTGAAATTCCTTGAGAAGATTTGGCGAGTTCCAAGCCTAGAAAGAATTTCAAGTCCCCCAATATTTTGAGTTTAAAAATGGATTGCAGCTTTAATTGAACTTTTGTCATCATATCAAGGTTAGCTCCCGCAATTATGATGTCGTCTACGTATACTAATAGGAAGGTTTCAGAATCACCAGAACCTGTTGAGAACAAGGAGTAGTCACTCTTGCATTGAGTGAAACCATTTTGCTTAAGAGTTGAGCAGAATTTGTGAAACCATTGTCTCGAAGCCTGTGGGAGCCCATAAAGTGACTTTGTAAGCCTACATACAAGGCCTTTCTTGCGTTCGGGATGCCCCATTGGAGCTTCCATATATACCTCTTCATCCAAATCCCCCTTGAGAAATGCATTAGTGATGTCCAATTGGATTAAATGCCATTTACGCACTGCTGCAATGCCTAGCAGAACTCGTACAGTGGTGACTTTAGCTACAGGGCTAAAGGTATCTTTAAAATCGATTCCTGCTTGCTGTGTGTATCCCTTGGCTACTAACCTTGCTTTGTACTTTTCTAAACTGCCATCAGCTTTTAGTTTGGCTTTGTAAATCCATCTGCATCCTATGGCAACTTTGGTGGGTGGTAAAGGAACCAATTTCCAAGTGTTGTTGGCCTCCAAAGCTTCAAGTTCTTCTTTCATTGTAGCCCTCCATTCCTCATGTTTACTGCTTGATAGTAAAATTGTGGTTCAGGAATAAAGTTGGCTTGGTAAATGGAATTATGATAAGTGTGGTTCAATCTATGGTTGCTAATGAAGTTTGAAATCGGGTAAGAAGATTTAGTATGACAAATGTAGTCATGAAGGTAGGGAGGAATACGTTTAGTCCTGGTGGATCTTCTAGGTTGGATGGAAGTAGAAGGTGTGATTTGGTTTTCTATAAGAGAGAGAATTCGGGATTGATTATTGGTTGTGGTTGATGGTTGAGGTATCTCATGTACGGTTGGAATTGTTGGAGCATTAGGCAACAGTTCAGAATCTAATATTGGATTGGGGAGGACAAAGTCATAGAAGATGTCATTGCTGAGTTGAGTATGAGGGCTTTGAGCAAAAGGCATGGTGTCCTCATGAAATATCACATCCCTTGATATGAAGAATTGTTTGGTTCGTACATTGTAAAGCTTATAACCCTTGTAGCCAAGTGGATAACCCAAGAATACGGCTGGATCTGCTCTAGGGTCAAATTTTGATCTAGAACTGGTATTTGTGGCAGCATAGGCAAGACATCCAAAAATCTTCATTGCCTTGTAATTTGGGGAATTTTCAAATAACAACTCAAATGGAGATTTCATCTTGAGGAGTGGACTCGGTGTTCTATTGATTAGAAAGACCGTAGTGGACACACATTTTCACACAAGAAAAATGGATCTGCCATGGATAAATTTGTTCTTGAGTAAAGAACGGTCTCTCACACTCGATCTCGTGATCGGAACCCTAACTTCTTCAAATAATGAAATTTGATTTAGAGAAATTAGGTTCTCATCAACTCTATTGGGAGAGTTCGAGAGTGAGGAAAAAAAGAAATGGAAGAAGAGAAAGAATCAGAGGAAATGAAAGAAAATGAAAGAAAATTGAAGGAGGAAGAAAACGGAAGGTGAGAAAAAAATGATAGCGTCTAATACCATATTGAATCCAAGAACAACGAAAATAATTGAAATGAATTCAATCATCTATTATTGTACTGTATATGTGATATTTATATATACAAGGGTGTGAGTGCTGGGTGTATTTGCTGGTCTAGCAATATTACAATACAGGAAATTTTATTCACTTGTAAACTATATAAATAACAACCTAATAACCTAACACTAACAGTCACCAAATAAAGAAGCTAATTGAGCTGCCTCGACTATTGAATATAATGAGGAGCAGTTCAAATTGGAAGTTGATTTTGGACCTCAAGGATGGCGGTGGCAGAGTCTCTGAGGTGTTGTGCCTCTTTGGGAGTCAGATGGATGTTGGTAACACCAATGACCCCTCCCCTACCAAGCTGCGACGGCAAGCTCAGAAACACTTCCCCTCCATGGATACCATGAAACCCCTTTGCAAGAACCGAAACGGGGTGCACCTTCCTCTGGTCCCTCAGAATGCTTCGAGCCAAGTTAGCCACAGAGTACCCTATGGCCCACGATGTGTACCCTTTCAGACGGATCACTTCATCGGCGCTCCCTATCACTGCCTTGTGTATCTTCTCCAGCGTCACTTTCTCGTACGCTATCTCTTGTTTCTCAAGAAAGCTTAGCACCGGAACTTCGCCCACGCTGATGCTTGACCACAGGGCCACCGAGCTGTCGCCGTGTTCCCCTACAATGTATGCCTGAACGTCGTGAGCGTTGACGTCAAGATGATCGGCAATCAGGAAACGGAAACGGGAAGAGTCCAGGTTGGTGCCGGAGCCGATGACGCGGTTCGCCGGAAACCCTGACAGCTTCCAGGCAACATATGTTAGCACGTCCACCGGATTCGAAACCACAAGAATAACACATGCCGGCGAGTGCTGAACCAGAGGGGGAATGATGCTTCTGAACAGGGACACGTTCCTCTGCACCAGGTTCAGCCTTGACTCTCCGCTCACCTGCCGTGCCCCTGCCGTCACGATGCACAGGTCAGACCCAGCCGTGACGGAGTACTCCGTGGACGCGTGGATCTTGGTGCGTGGAAGGAACGCGGCAGCGTGCTGCAGGTCCAGCATCTCTCCGCGGAGCTTGTCGGGGAGGGCATCGATGAGGACGAGTTCGTCGACGAGGTCCTGAGTGAGGATGGTTTGGGCTACGGCCATTCCGACGTTTCCTGCGCCAACTACAGTGACCTTGTTGTGGCGCTTAGTGGGAGAGGGTGGTGCAGAGTTGAGTATGGAGGTGAAGAAGGAGTGTGTTAGGTCTAAGCCTCCTGGGCCCAGCAATGACACCCCTGATGAAGCGCTCTTCTGCATCTTTTCAATTTCTTCACTTTTCTGATTGTGTTTGCTTCAACGATACTTGCTTATGCTCTTGTTTCCTAGTGTTGGTGCATTTATAATAACCCAATGGGATTGGGATTTGTGGAATGTTCGAAATCCGGGTACAAGTTTGGGGCTGCTTTTTCCTTGGGGACAAAGGTAGAGGGAGCTACTTTTCAGCGTCTTAGGTGGGATCATATTCCATGCATTATTCTAGGTCTCCTTTAATTTCCATAATGGAAAAGTTTAGGGTCCAGTAACTTTTTCAAATTCTGGCCAGCATGTAACCAGTAAGAAAAAGTGAGCTATTGGATTAAATTTCACACCAATCTTACACCATTAAATCCATCATTGATGACTATTTGATGGCTACAAATACCAAAAGTTACTGACCCCTAGCACTCCTCTTCCATAATAAGTGCTATTACTTTTGAGTTTTGAATACTTTCACTTTTCTCTTCCCATGCATGGTTCCCACTTTTGATACAATTCTCTTGCACTACAAATATTTTGTGTTTTTAATTAGGGGATGGTCCCATAAATGCGTAAAATGTCTTTTTGTAAAGATATTTACATGTCGTATTATTATTGGATGTATTAATGAATCGGTTATTTTTGAATTTTAAGAAAAGGACAAATAGGTTCCTAACCTTTTGTCTCGCGAATATTTTTGTCATTGACCATTGAAAAATATTTTTAAGTCCTTAACTTTCACAAAACTTGGACGGATCAGTCCCTCCGTCCAAATGCCTCGGTCAGGGACTGATCCGTCCAAGTTTTGTGAAGGTCAGGGACTTAAAAGTATTTTTCAATGGTCAAGTACAAAATTGTCCGCGGGACAAAAGGTTAGGGACCTATTTATCCTTTTCTCTTGAAATTTTTAACAAATTAGAATAAAATCGATTTTTTTTATAACAATAACAATAAACCCAATTTTTTTAGGGATTTAATTATATTTTTAAATTTTTAAGAATTTAAATGTTCGAAAAACAAAAAGTCAGGGATATAATTGTCTTTTTATCAAAAAATTTAAAAATATTCGGTTTAGATGGTATAATTCGATCGGATCAAATCGGGTCTAATAATTATAATGCAGATAATTGGGTTTATTATTGTTGCTATAATAAACCGATTTTATTCTGATTTATAATAAAAAATAAATTATTAACCGATTTAATAAGAATGTCCAATAATAACATGACATATGTAAATGTCTTTAAAAAAAGATATTTTTAGTGTCTTTATTAAAGTGGTCATCTTTTAATTAAGCAATAAAAAATATAAGTAACCAACTCTATTTACGTAGTTAATTTGAACTAATTTTTTAAATTAAAAAAATATAATCTCTTT
>NC_029789.2:14270890-14299926 GCF_000816755.2 Arachis ipaensis | reverse complement strand
ATAAATGACTTATTAAAATGTAACGAATATCATCGTTGATTTTTTTTTTTTACTGTTTTTGGTCATCGTATGACCGTCACTCTCACTCGGGCAACCAAAAGAATCTAGAATATATTCGTAGTGAGAAATTTCAAAGCCAACAAAACATAACATACATGTCCCGGATGATTTACGATATGCTTACGGAATATGTTGTCATTGATGATGGTCTTCTTTTTCTTTTGCCGCTTCCTTGCAAGCTATAGAGAAACATCATCAAAGGCATATAAATGGACCAAAATAATTCAGTTTTGGTCAACGGAACGTTTTATCAGGAAATCTGTGTATGCTGAGGACCGAGGGTTAGAGATATAATTATTAGTCTTATATTTTTCTATTAGCTGAAATTTTTGGGATGAGTGATATCATGATATGGTATTAAAACTCTAGATTCGAAAAGTCAAGAGTTCTATCCTCGATGAATCCCAAAGTCAATTTAAGTTAAGATGCCGATGTGTCACGTATTGATTGGTCTATTTATAAAATCGGTTAATTTATTCTTTATGTCACAGCCCAAAATGAGCTATGACCAACGCTTAGGAAAATAATCCCATAGCAAGCCTAATATACTTAAATATAAATTGAATAAGAAAGTTACAAATATTTTACAAGTTCTAAAATAAATAGTTATACATTTTTAACAAAAATTAAAATAATTAAGAATGGTTGGACCCTGCCTGTGTCATATGGAGCATATATACATCTAAGAATTCGTCAACAAATAAGTATTCATTGCAGATCGTTACATCTTGAATAGAAAGTCTCCCAGAGACAAGTAATTATTCCTGAAAAATGTTTTTAGAAAAACGGGGTGAGTTTTGCAACTCAATGATTAGACATTACATTTATAATCGACATGCGACCATATAAACATTATATCAAAATAATTTTAATTAGAAAATAATAGTTGATAATAATAAGTGAATCAATAAGGGAGTTCTCATACAGAAATCAAATAAAAAATCCACACTTGGGCGGCTCCACCTCTATGGGTAGCCCTTTCCTCTCGTGTGTCCTAACAGAATAGCAGATCTAACGCGTGGCCTACACATTAGGCTAGCAACACCCCTGATAGTTGGGGTCTGAGTTAGATGCATCTAAGTTAACGGCATAACCGCCGTTAATTACAGTTTTCTAATACGAGCCTCCCGAACCAATTCAAAACATATAATTTCAAATACAACAAATCTTTGATCTTCCAAATATACAAGGTATCGAATCAAATCAAATCGTATTATACTTTCTCATCAGAAATTTTTCCCAATCATACTTTCTCAATTATAAGAAGTTCAAACATATTTCACAATCTTTAAAGTAAGTGAGTACCAACAAATACTTCAATGCTTCAAAATAAATATTCAAATAAAATCAAACATTTCAGAATATGCAAAACTTCATCAAAAATATATATGGTCTCATGTTTAGTTCGGAAAGTATAAACTTCATAAAAATAAATTATTTAATTCTAATAAATCAATTATTCTAATCAATTTAAAATCGTTCAAGGCAAATATAGTGAGTATAATTCAAAGATCATAATAGATATATGTCAAAATAATTATACATGCACAATCAAGCAATTATAAATGTAAAGCCTACTCACAACTTGGTCCCAAGAGACCGAAGATACCGAACCCGGAATGCCAAAATCCAAGGTGAGGAGGATTGAAGTAGAATGGAACGAATGAGCGTATGATTTGGATTAAGGCAGCGACAAGGTGGAGCTGGCGATAGTTTGGGTTAGTGACAGGAACGGTTCAGCTCCGGCGGCACCAACGGCTCTAGTAGCAACCAAGGTTCACCCGAACGGCGACACAAGAGCGGTGACAGAACAACCCTCTATTCACGGCGGTTCCTCTTCCGCATCTTGTTTCTCTCTCTTCAAGCTCTCTCTTCTCTCTCAACAATGGCGATGGTGACTTGGCATGGTAGCGGTTGAAGCTAAGCGACGACGGAGACAAGGCGCGGCGGCTGTAGCAATTCGACGGCGGCGAGGCAGAATGGCGGTAGTCCTTCTTCCGCGTCTCCTCTCTTGTGCTTGTCTCCTCTCTCGGATGCATCTCTCTCGGTTCTGGCCCCTGATGGCGACGCGACGGGAGACGAACGGCGGGCTCTCGGCCGGCGGTGATGAGGCGCAGCTCTCTCTCTCTCCTCGCGTGGTGACTTGGTGTGGACAGCTCCCTCCTTCCTCTTCCCTTCTCTTCTCGTGATCTCCCCTCTTCTCTCTTTTCCTTTTCTTTCTTTCTTTTTCCGTCAAGTTTGGGTGTGTGTGCTGTGGGGAAGAGAGTGAGTGAGAAAGTGTGTGGCTAGGGTTAGAGAAAGAAGAAAGTAAAATCTAGAAGTGGGTCCCACTGGCTTATCTATTTATTTATTTTTTTCTGGCTATTACATTCTTCCCTCCTTTAGAAATTCGGTCCTTGAATTTCAAACCAATATACTATGTAATATTGTGTGAGCAGTACAAGTTACACATATTTACACATATTTTATAGAATTAGACATTGATGCAACGAATAACAAATTTAGAAATTAGAGAAAAAGTAATATGGTGACAATTTCAATCGAAATAAATACAATCACGTTTTGAAACCATAAGTTTAATAATGTGTACAAATATTATGCAAAAATAATGATATGCATTAGAATGAAAAAAAAATTCTTTCAAGAGTAATGATTATAAGAAAGAGGGTCGTGACAATCATGGAATTAAAGGGAAACACGATGAATATATTGGCGACAAAACAAAATCATTTCACTGATGATCTTTTTCGGACCTAAAACATTGTTATGATAACTGTAAGGTCCCACATCGGTTGAGGAGTGGAACGAAGCATGCCTTATAAGGGTGTGGATACCTCTCCCTAGCATGACGCGTTTTGACGAGTGAGTGTGAGGAGCTTCGGCTATCATCCCTGTAGTCAAAGACAAAACTGTGAGGCTTTGTGGTGTACCAAAGCGGACAATATTGTGCTAGCGGGTGATCTGGGTTGTTACAATAACTTGCTTATCAATTACTATAGAAGTTCAACTAATTACAACATAATCAAACAATGCAACATATTTCTTTTAGTTAAAGAGATAAATACATTTAAATAGCTAATCTAAGACTCAAATCATATATCCATGCTTCATGAAAATCATATGATAAAGATAAATTTGTAAATTTTTATATAAGTTTTCTACTAAGATAAAAACAATTATCATTCATCATGAAAGGTTTTTTTTTCATCAAAGAAGTACTTTGGAATTTTTTTTATTTATTTAATTTTTGAAAATACCTTTTTAATATCAAAACTTATTAATTAGTTAGGAGACATGGCCTAGATAAATAAATACATACAAAGATCGCTTTTAATTTATTTCTAATTTGAAAAGACACAATTTTTCAGTATCAAAGAAGAGAAAGAAGATACAAGGCCTAAAGTCTATATTATGTACAGATCAAAATTGGAATATTAGGATAAAGAAAGTCACAAAAAAAAAAAAACAATAAGAAAGAGTAGCATCACAAGCAAGAAAACGAAGAGTAACACTCTTATAACCTAAATGGAATATCCACAACATTCATAAATCAAAACCACAAACAATAAGATAGAGATAATAACAGAGAAGCAAAGTAAGACAATAAATTTAAGGTTTGACACCACGTTTTAGAATATATAATTAGTCATAAAAATGAAAACATTAACTGTCACAGAAATTAACCTGCTCTTTTTTCCTAATTTAGAAATCTCTAACTAAGTCTCTTAGAAATTATTATTATTATTATTATCATGGCTTTAGTTATTAAGCATACTAATATAAAAATGGAAATTACTTGACTATAAATGAGAGATAGATAGTGTAAAACATGACAAGATGTTATTTATCTTCTTATTGTCCTTTATGCCAAAATTTACATGTACATTCAACTCATTTAAGTACAAAATCTTAGTTAAACCATCCAAGAAGAGGCCCTTCAATACTTCATATGCAAGAACAGTTTAAGGCCAGCACAACAATTCATAACAATTTTAACATAATTCAGACCCCTTACAGCATTCAAGCAAAATTCTCCAATTATGGTTAGTGTGACCAATTATGGCAAACACGTATAGAGAAATGCGAAGATAAGTGAAAGAAACAGCTTGTCAAACTTACATAAGACTAGATCAAACAAAAACACAAGGTGAGAACAAAGGCAAAGTTGAGTTGGAAACAAAATATGTGTAGACAAAATCTTGCTCCTGAACCCCCGAAGTTAAACCTCCAATACACTCGGTCGTTTTACTGCACAAAAGCATGTTCGCAATTCAATTCCAATACCTCATCCAAAGAGAAAACACCACCAAAAAGTTAAAACTAAAATCAAATCCTCTTATCCTTATTAGTGAGACTAAGAACTGATAACCCCCCACAACCGATGCATCGTGTGATTCTGGTCAGAGACAGCTGGAAGCATAAACTATACCATTCATGTGATCGAATCTAATAACTTCTATGTGCTCAGCCAACAATAAAAAGCGATAAAAAGAAAAATTGAGTATATATGATACAGTCAGCATATATGGCAAACGACGACCAATAAGTGCTCATTAAACGCTTACTCTTCTATCTTGAAAGTGTGTCAACAACTAGGATAGACGAACAACAAGTTGGGCCTATCATCATTCTCAAAGCTAACAGTCAAAATAATTAAGAACAAAACACAAACTGCTATACCGAGTTAGAAGTCACCATATGAATGAGTATGATAGCCAAAAGTATCGATTGGAAGACAACATTGCAAAGGAACAGGAATTGACATGTTCATACTAAATACATGGAAAGAAAATAGAAGAAACAAAAGACAGATCTAGGGCATTCAAACTCCAGGTCAAAGTCGCCAACTCCACATCTAAGTATCTAACTCGATTACATGGACAATGTTACTCAATCAACTCAACGAACATAACGCTGCGAAAAAATAAGTTCAAATTGAACTTTACACCAAGCATTAATACTAGAAAATAAATATTGCATGAAAATTCAATAGAGAAGACAAGTTTAATCTAGATCATGAGCTTGTATTATTTTTGTAGAGCTTCTCTTTTTTTTTTTCAAATCATATCTTTTGATCCAAAATTTTAAATCGTTGCAATCAATGAAAAGCATTGCAGGTCATAAAAAAAAGTGAAACAACTATATAATCAAGTTATTTTTATAATATTTAAAGGAGTAGAAAGAAAAAGAATAATATAACAAGGACATATCAACCTCGGAATCTTGAAAATATTCTTGGTGCAATCCCGTACCTTTCAATTGATTCCTAAGAAAAAGAGAAACAAAAACCGATTTCCAAGCACGAGAGAATAACAAAGGAAACAACACAAAGTAGCAAATTTAAAAATATATAAAAAAAAAGCAAAATTAAACAAATGAACCAGACAAGTGCAAAAGCATATCACTAGGATGCACTCAACACCCATGATTGAACAACACTACACGGGAAACCAACGACATTTAATTCAAATGCTGCTAGCACAGTAGGTTGGAATGACCAAAAAGGAAAGAAGAGTTTGGAAAAACTGTTTTAGGAAAATAGATTCAATCCACATTCCACTGTATACATCATGCTCAACAACCAGGCTACAATGTTGCATAGAATATAACTACATTTTGATTTACATGCACGATTTATAATTTATAATTGAATCTAAAAACAGGTAAAAGTAGAGAATTTGTTTTGTTTTAAGGAATTAGATATCTAGTCGTCCATGTCCAAAATAACAGAAAATTCTTTTTAATTTCTCCGATCTACAAATCTCAACCTCCCAAATGCATTATGAACCAAGTGAAACCGAAGCTAAATCCCTCTACATAATAATGATAAGAACAGTTGAAGAATAGAAGTTTCAAGGGAAAAGGCAAGGGTAAGGAGTTCTCGGTTTCTTCGGATCTAGGCAAAAGCAAAATTCATCATCCAATCTCCGACAAAAAGCAAGCATTCTGTGGAAAAAAAAAGCCATGTTCAATAGCATAGTACCGTAACAGAACAGATTATCAAATAAAGAAAAAAAACTCAACCAAACTTTCAGATAAAAAAAGATTCAATTCAGCTAACAGATCATCCAAAAAATTAGCCACACCAAAGCAAAAAGAAATCACAATTCCAATAAAAAAAGAAACAAGAATGACACTTCGTTCAAATGTTCATCGCGTAGTTCTTCTCCATGAACAACCGAATAACAGTTCATTGTTTCAAAAGAAAGAATCACGAGTGGTTCAAAATTATGTTAGCTTCAAAGATCATCCACATAAGAAGAACAAACTCCTCGTTTATCGAAATCCAAAAGAAAGCATCTCAATTCAACAGCTAAGCAAATCCACAATTCACAAATCCAAATACAGTTTTACAAAAGGAATCAGATAGTAATTCACAGCAAGAACATATTGAATCTTCTAGATCATGAATGAAATCTTGAAATCGAGAACCATAGAGAAGATTAAAGCAAATATTCACAAAAGTGAGAAAGAGCAGAACCTGCTAAAAGATAAAAGAGTCGTAATTTGGAACCGGAACCGGAACCGAAACTGAAGTCATTGGAAAAGCAAGTTCAAGATTCAAGATTCCAAAGGATAACTCAAAGTTGGGTACAAAAAAGATGAAAGGAGTGGCAAAAACCGGCAAATGTCACATGATAACAACCAGATAACAACAACGACATCAAAGACGAAGATGACAATCCTATAGGCCTTTGATAGTGTCACAAATTGTACAAATAGGCACGCTTCTATTTAAACAATTGTGATCCTACCATAGGACACTTGCTCCATATTACACAGATTAAACCAGGCTCTGATACCAATTTGTCACAGCCCAAAATGAGCCATGACCGGCGCTCAGGAAAATAATCCCATAGCAAGCCTAATATACTCAAATATAAATTGAATAAGAAAGTTACAAATATTTTACGAGTTCTAAAATAAATAGTTATACATTTTTAAAAAAAATTAAAATAATTAAGAATGGTTGGACCCTGCCTTTGTCATATGGAGCATATATACATCTAAGAACTCGTCAACGAATAAGTACTCATTGCAGATCGTTACATCTTGAATAGAAAGTCTCACAGAGACAAGTAATTGTTCCTGAAAAATATTTTTAGAAAAACTAGGTGAGTTTTGTAACTCAGTGACTAGACAATACATCTATAATCGACATGAGACCATATAAACATTATATCAAAATAATTTTAATTAGAAAATAATAGTTGATAATAATAAGTGAATCAATAAGGGAGTTCTCATACAGAAATCAAATCAAAAATCCACACTGGGCGGCTCCACCTTTATGGGTAGCCCTTTCCTCTCGTGTGTCCTAATAGAATAGCAGATCTAACGTGTGACCTACACGTTAGGCCAGCAACACCCCTGCTAATTGGGTTCTGAGTTAGATGCATCTAAATTAACCTCATAACCGCTGTTAACTACGGTTTTCTAATACGAGCCTCCCAAACCAATTCAAAACATATAATTTCAAATACAACAAATCTTTGATCTTCCAAATATACAAGGTATCGAATCAAATCAAATCGTATTATACTTTCTCATCGAAAATTTTTCCCAATCATACTTTCTCAATTATAAGAAGTTCAAACATATTTCACAATCTTTAAAGTAAGGAGTACCAACAAATACTTCAATACTTCAAAAACAAATATTCAAATAAAATCAAACATTTCAGAATATGCAAAACTTCATCAAAAACATATATGGTCTCATGTATAGTTCGAAAAGTATAAACTTCATAAAAATAAATTATTTAATTCTAATAAATCAATTATTCTAATCAATTTAAAATCGTTCAAGGTAAATATAGTGAGTATAATTAAAAGATCATAATAGATATATGTCAAAATAATTATAGATGCATAATCAAGCAATTATAAATGTAAAGCCTACTCACAACTTGGTCCCAAGGGACCGAAGATACCGAACCCGGAGTGCCAAAATCCAAGGTGAGGAGGATTGAAGTAGAATGGAACGAATGAGCGTAGGATTTGGATTAGGGTAGCGACAAGGTGGAGCTGGTGATAGTTTGGGTTAGTGACAGGAACGGTTCAGCTCCAGCGGCACCAACGGCTCCAGTAGCAACCAAGGTTCACCCGAACGACGACACAAGAGTGGTGACTGAGCAACCCTCTATTCACGGCGGCTCCTCTTGCACATCTTGTTTCTCTCTCTTCAAGCTCTCTCTTCTCTCTCAACAATGGCAATGGTGACTTGGCATGGTGGCGGTTGAAGCTCAGTGACGACGGAGACAAGGCGCGGCGACTGTAGCAATTCGACGGCGGCGAGGCAGAATGGCAGCAGTCCTTCTTCCGTGTCTCCTCTCTCACGCTCGTCTCCTCTCTCGGACGTATCTCTCTCGGTTCTGGCCCCTGATAGCGACGCGACGGGAGACGAACGGCGGGTTCCAGGCCGACGGTGATGAGGCGCGGCTCTCTCTCCTCGCGTGGTGACTCGGTGTGGACAACTCCCTCCTTCCTCCTCCCTTCTCTTCTTGTGGTCTCATCTCTTCTCTCTTTTCCTTTTCTTTCTTTCTTTTACTATCAAGTTTGGGTGTATGTGCTGTAGGGAAGAGAGTGAGGTGAGTGAGTGTGTGTGCAGCGGTGGGAAGTGAGTGAGAGAGTGTGTGGCTAGGGTTAGAGAAAAAAGAAAATAAAATCTAGGAGTGGGTCCCACCGGCTTATCTATTTATTTATTTTTTTCTCGATATTACAGTTTAAGTTTGATTCGATCCGTCCGATTTATATAACCTTGACCGGGTCATATTTTTTTCTTTTACTTTAATAAATGAAATCGTTCAAAACCCTACCCCTCACCCCTCACCCCTCACCATCTCCTCCCTCAACGTTACTTTCTCGCTAAAAATGAGCTCTCTCATCTCTGTCACCGTGGCTCAGTTGCTCTCGCACAAGCTCTCTCTCTCTCGGCTCCGGTCTCTCTACTGTCTCCGGTATCCCACTCAAGATCATCGTCCCTCTTTGTGTCGTCACTCATCACCATCTCATACTCAGTCGCGCTCACGCGCCTTTCCTGCCCTCGTCGTCGGCGGCGGCAGAAGCAGCAAGTCCCGGGACTAGTCATCGTCGTCGCTCCCTGTCTCGTCACCGTTTCACACTCAATCCCATGCCTTTGTTGCCATTGTTCTACTCGTCGCCCCCGCCGGCAGAAGCAGCAAGTCCCGGGGCTGATCGTCATTGTCGTCTTCTTACTTAGACTTTTGCCATCAGCTTCCTCTTCGCCATCAGCTTCCTTCGCACAACCAGAAGCTGGTCTCCAATTTGGTTAGTTCCAACAAATTCTCCTATTCTTTCTTTTTCAATTTTGTTGTTGTAATTCATCACTGCACTTTGATTTTGCTGCTGAAATTTATTGCTGAGAATATCATTGAACTAGATTTTTTATTGCTAAAAATCATCACTGAACCTTGAATAATTTGTTATTGAGCTGGAATTTTCTATTTACATTGTGTTTGGATTTAACCTAATTAGTTGTGACCATATGTATATATACTTCAGTCTAGAAATTGGATTAATAGTTTATTTAGATAGATATGTCTTGGGGATGCTAAACAATACTTGTAAAAGTTGTTGCTGCAAGCATAAAATTTAATATTAATTTGTTACTCGTTTATATTCTTATATAAAAAATTACAATGGTAGAATTAGCATTGTGTGAGCATACCATGTATTGTAAGATATTTTGGTGATTAGCTAACATATTATTTGGAGTCCATCTAAAGGTAGACGAGGCAGGATAACTATTTTTGGAACTTTATCCATGCATGTTCTTTAGTTGTTGACATGATGACATTAGAGTTCTATCCATTAAGCTCTAATGGATTTTTATTTTTAATGGTTTATTACTTTGGTACACAATTAATTTAACATTATGTCAACATTTTCAAGAAATCAATTGCCTTTATCTTAAATAATGTGTTATGCTTTTGTTTTCCTGAATACACTAAGGGACAATACAAAGGCAACAAAGTATAGAAGTGCATTCAACAAATACAATATAAGGGGTCTGTCTCGATGTCTGAATTGGTTGAATTTGTTATTGATTATCGTCACTAAACCTTGAATTTGTTGCTGTTTTACTCAAATAATTAATTAGGTCAATCTTTTTGTTGCTGAAAGTCATCACTAAATTGAATTTGTTAGTGATTGAACTTTAAATTTGTGGTTGTTTTGTTGAATAATCACTGAGTTAATTTTTTTTGTTGTTAAAAATTATCTCAGTTGAATTTGTTATTGATTATCATGACCGGACTTTGAATTTGTTGCTGTCTTTGCTCAAATAATCACCTAGCTCCTATAAACTTTTACAGCATGACTTTGCAGTTAATGTATCTTGTACTGTGTTCCTTCATCATTGTAGCTTGTGCCTTTGAATCAAATGAAAAGATTTGTCAACGAAATCTCCCTGCAAAAATGAAGGTGGCAGAAGCTCCAAACAGATTGAAGATCCCTCACGTCCATTGCTGCAAGCCTGCAACACAGGCAAGCAGCTTTGAATAGAGTGAAAGGCTCACTTGACTGCTCTCAATTAAAGATTAACTGGTATTTAGATCCGTCGTGATTTCACCATTCAATGTATTTTAATGAATTAATAACAAAATATTGAAAAAATTGGCAAAACATAGGCCAAATATTTAATATCAACTATACTATAGCCATTGATTCATTGTTGTAGTAGAAGTTACCTATAATGTATTATCTTGAAGAAGCTTATTGATAAACCCCATTTTTAGGGTCAATCTTGTGTTGAATTTAGAGGGTTTTGTCAACTTTTCTCTCATTTATTCACTAAAATAGCATGGTTTTGTAAATTCTCCTTTAATTGTGCTTAAGAGTGAAAACATGCTTTTTAGGTCTTAAAATAGCTAAATTTAATTCACCTTGATTCCATTAGATGTCTTGATATGTTTGTTAAGTGATTTCAGGTCTAGGAAGCAAAGATTGGATTGAGAGAATGAAGAAAAAGCATGTAGAAATGGAGAACTCATGAAGAAATCAAAGAATCACAAAGCTGTCAATCCTGACCTCTTCGCACTTAAACGATCATAACTTGAGCTACAGAGGTCAAAATGAGGCGGTTCCAGTTACGTACGCGTGGGAAGCTGCACATGAATCACTAAAGGCAACTCGTGGCTAGTAATTTCTGAAGCATTTTGTGTCCAATTCAACTCATTTCTGATGCTATTTAACCCAAGGATTGAAGAGGGATGAGACACTTAGACACTTAGTTAGTGTTAGTTTAGTTTTCATGAGGCTTTAGTTAGTTTCTAGAGAGAGAAACTCTTACCTCTCTCTAGAATTAGAATTAGGTTTAGATCTAGATCTACTTCTCTCTTCTCTTGCTTAATTTTCCTTTTCCTCTTTAATTCTTCTCTTGTAGTTGTAGCATTCTACTTCTCTTGTAGTTTCTTTGTATTGTTAGTTGTAGTTTATGAATTCTTTTGTAGATCTATTTTTCCTTTCAATGCAATTTGTGATTTCTTTGTTGTTTCATAATTGCTTTGATTTTCTATTGTTGATCTCTTGCTTTTGTAGTTGTAGATTCTTTTAATTCTTGCAATTTATATGTTGTTTGTTTGTATTGCCCATTAGGTGTTTGATGAAATGCTTCTTTTAGTTATGAGTTAGATTTTCTTCTCTTAGCTTTGGTTGAGTAATTGGTGACTCTTGAGTTATCAAACTCTTTTGTTGATTGACAATTAGAAGTTGCTAATTGACTTGAATGCCACTAAAGCTAGTCTTTCCTTTGGGATTTGGCTAGGACTTGTGGACTCAAGTTAATCCATCCACTTGACTTTCCTCCATGGTTAGAGGTTAACTAAGTGGGAGTAATGAACAATTTTCATCACAATTGATAAGGATAGCTAGGATAGAACTTCTAGTTCTCATTCCTTGCCAAGAGCCTAGTCATTAGTTTAATTTCATTGTCATTTACTTTTCATGTCTATTATCTCAAAAACCCCAAAACACACCTCTAACCAATAACAAGTACACTTTATTGCAATTCCTAGGGAGAACAACCCGAGGTTTAATACTTCGGTTATTTTCATTAGGGGTTTGTTACTTGTGACAACCAAATTTTTGGATGAAAGAATTATTGTTAGTTTAGAAACTATACTTGCAACGAGATTCCATTAGTGAAATTCTATGCCATTAATTCTTCTATCATCAAAATGACGCCGTTACCAGAGATTTGCAATTGTATACCTTATTATTGGTTATTGTATATATGTGAATATTGTGAATATGTTTGTCTTTTTCTTGTTTGTTAGTTTTTGTTAGTTTTAGGACTCTATTAGTTTTGTTTCTATTTGTTACTATGAATTCTCATCCTTGTGGTTTTGGATATGGTTATGACAATGTTGTAGGTGATGAAAATTTTAATGATGGCTCACATTATGGGAGAGATGAATTCTTGAGAAGGGAGCCACATCCACATGAGCAATCACCATGGCAACCTCCTCATTCAAGCTACTATGATGGTAATCCCTCCTATAATGCATATCATTCCAATGGATATGATGGTTCTTATCATGATTATGCCACTCAACTACCATCATTCTATGCACCATACTCTCAACATAGTCCTCAAACACCATCATTCCAACCACCATATTTCCAATCCACATCCTATCCCCATCAATCATCTCCACACAATCCTAATCAATATCCTCCATATGCACACACTTATAACCATTATGAACAAGCACCCATGGAACCACCACCACTTCAACATCGTTACCCTCACAACCCTTCTTTTTCTTCCAACTAAGCTCCCAAAGATGATACACTTGATATTATTCTTCAAGAGCAAAAGGAGCTTCAAACCTCACTTAATACCACCTTCACCGATTTTGCTTCTACCCTCCTAGAGCTTATATCCCATATACCTCTACCTTTTACCAACAACCAAAGCACCTTCCAACCTCTAAGTTTTAGTGCATCTTCTCTTCAACCACATGATGAATGTGAGAAATCAACCGAGGAGAGGAGCATGAAGGAGATTTTGGATTCTCAACTTGAGAACAAGGAAAAGAAGTGTGTTTTGCAACAAGTGGAAGGGATGGAGATTGTTGAAGTAGAAGAAGTGGAAGAAGACCTTGGGGAGGTTGAACAAGAAGGAAACTCCATTATTGAAGACAACTCTACACCAAGTGACAACGGTGATCTTGTTGAAGCTTCTTCCATGAGATGTGAAACTGATGTTGAGGAGGGTGCGCAACCTCCAACACATGACTTGATCAATGAAAAAGAGTGGGAAGAAGTTAGCAAACAAGAGGAAATTGAAGGAAGTTGTCAAAAGATGGAAGTCATCAAGGAGGAGCCAAAGGAAGTAGAGCCTACAATGTCAAGATCATTGGATATCCTCCTTGCTAAGTCACCATCCAAATTACAAATTGAGTGGGTAATCATCTTATCCCTTAATTTTCTTGGCCCATATTAATATGCATTGTTAGAAACGGATGGTCAACTTAGAAATATTTGTGGGTTAGAAAGTAGAAAAGAATTGGATGTTGGTTGGCAACAAGAATCAAGGTACATAGTGGGTAGAAACTCAAACTTTAGGATTCAAAGGTAGAGTGGAACTCAAGTCAATGGAATTAGGATAATGAGTAGGAGTTACAAAGAGAATTCAATAAGTTTGTCACCCAAATGGAAGCATGAAGATCAAGAAGAAAGGGGGTTGACAAACAAAGTATGGGACCCCGGAATATACATAGACAATCACCAACTTTGGGGCCTTGTCACTTGCTTAAGCTTCCTTGAAGGCCTTATACGCCTAATTTGGGATCCCGGTGGTCATTGAAAATGCAAACATTGGTGGGGTTAAAGGATGAATTCAAACATAAGCCACCATAGCAAGGACCCCATCAATTGTCCAACTTAAGGACAATAAATAAAAGTGCTAGGTGGGAGACACCCTATCATGGTAAAATCTTTCCATTCTCTTGTATATATAATCAATGAATAAATTGAGTTGCCATTTTTAGGTAGTTTTCTTCTTTTCATACTTTTGCATATCTTGATTCGATTTCTAGGTTGCTTATTAGATTTATGTTTTGATTAGAATAGTTGTTTTTGAATTGCATTTTACTTGAAGTGCAAGTTTTGTTTGTTTTGTCTTTGAAATTTTTTCAAAAATTTAAAGATTTTTGTTAAATTTGAATTTAGGTTGCTCTAGAATGTTTATAGGTTAGGAGAGTGTTAAATTCTATTTTTATGCTTCTTAACAAAAAAAAAAGAGGGGGTATCTACGCGTGAGCGTACTAGACGCGTACACGTCGATGGATTTCGCAACTCCTGGTACAAAAAAACCAGAGAGTTATGCGAAAATTGAGCCAGCACTGAGCCCCACGCCTGCCCCCACTCATGCGTACACGTGCATGACGCATCCGCGTCGATGGTCCTGATCGCGCAACCCACACGTAAGCGTGGGCGACGTGTACGCGTCGACTGCGCCATCTACAACTCTGGGTACATTTTCTAGAGAGTTAGGCGAGATTTATGCTTATGTTGTGCCTCACGCCTAACTCTGCCCACGCGTATGCGCGCATGACGTGTACGCGTCCCTCTACTGATCTGCGCATCCACGCGTAAGCGTGAATGACGTATCCGCGTCGCCTCGCGCCCTTTTTTTGTCTTTTCTTCTTCTTTCTTATTCTCTCTTTCTTCTTTTCTTCTTCTTTCTTTCTACCTTTCTTCTTCTCTTCTTTTCCTTTCTTACTTTAGTCTTTGTGCTCTCTAAAAAAAAAAAGAGTTTTTCTCATCTTTCATTTTTCTTTTGTTTATTGCATTTGGATACTTTTATTCATTGCATTTTAATTTTGTTTTTATAGCTTGTTCTTACCTTCTTTTCTACGGTCTTATTTTAATAATGGTGTTGAATTTTCATACTCAATTGTTGAGAATTTCTTGCATTATTTTGGTGCTTCTTGACTTGTTTAATATTGATAGGTGATGAAACTTTTAAATCAATGCTTAATCTTATATGACTCTTGTGTCTTTGTGCATTGATATGACCTCATATTGTCTTTCATGACCCACTCTTTCTTGTTCGAACTTGATGCTTTTGAGTGCTCTTTATGCTTTGACTTTACTCTTGCATCAAGTTTAATGATATACCTTAGCTTATATTGTTTTCTCACTCACATGTTGTAGCTACCATGTAGTTAAGAACCATACTCTTACTTGGCATTAGCCCCCGCCTATGTTCTATTTGCTTCGATATCTTTGTTATAGGCTTAATTCTCTTTCTTTTTCTTTCCTTTTAGGCTGGACACCAAAAAGGGAGGAAGGAAAAAGCTTCGGAATGGGGAAACAAACAAGTTCATCCGCACAACCTTTTGAAGAAGCTCATCAGTTGTTTCAACCCGTCCACCTTACTCTTCTTTGCATGCACCGAGGACGGTGCAATCTTCAAGTGTGGAGAGGTCGTCCGACCGATCTCCGTGGGTAACCATTTTCTTGTCCAACACCAATTCTTAGTTTTCTTTGTTAGATTAGTTATTGCATTGCATTATAGGTTGCATGTTAGTTATAATTTGTACATATTCTACCACTTCTTTCTTATTAGGACTACTTAGTTAGGGTGATGATTTCTTTTCCAAGAAACTATTTTTAGGGCACCCTACCAATTTGAAAAAAAATTTTGTTGAACTTGCTTGAAAGAATTTATTTTGGAACATGGTTTTTGAGCTAAGAACACAAGCTTGTGAGTTTTGAGCCTAATTGCGTGGTTACATCTTATAACCACTTATTTTCCCTTCTTGTGTGCAATTGTTCTCTTTCTATGATTGTGATCCTTGATTTGTTTAATTCTATATGTCTATTATTCTATGTATACATGAATTTATATGATTGAGGCCATCATTTTATTTAGCTCACTTACCCAAATAGCCTACTGATGAGCGGATAATTTATACACTTTTTGGCATTGTTTTTACATAGTTTTTAGTATGATTTAGTTAGTTTTTAGTATAATTTTATTAGTTTTTAAATAAAAATCATATTTCTGGACTTTACTATGAGTTTGTGTGTTTTTCTGTAATTTCAGGTATTTTCTGGCTGAAATTGAGGGACTTGAGCAAAAATTAGATTCAGAGGTTGAAGAAGGACTGCAGATGCTGTTGGATTCTGACCTCCCTGCACTCAAAGTGGATTTTCTGGAGCTACAAAACTCTAAATGGCGTGCTCTCAATTGCGTTGGAAAGTAGACATCCAGGGATTTTAGGAAATATATAATAGTCTATACTTTGCCCGAGTTTAGACGATGCAAACTGGCGTTCAATGCCAGTTTCCTGCCCTATTCTGGAGTTAAATGCCAGAAACAGGTTGCAAAGTGGAGTTAAACGCCAGAAACAGGTTACAAACTGGCGTTCAACTCCAAGGAAGACCTCTCCACGTGAAAGCTTCAATGCTCAGCCCAAGCACACACCAAGTGGGCTCCGGAAGTGGATTTCTGCATCATTTACTTATCTCTGTAACCCTAGTAACTAGTTTAGCATAAATAGGACTTTTTACTATTGTATTGGGGGATCTTTGGACGTTTAGTTCTGAGATCATGGAGGCTGGCCTCTCGTCCATGCCTAGACCTTGTTCTTATGTATTTTCAACGGTAGAGTTTCTACACACCATAGATTAAGGTGTGGAGCTCTGCTGTTCCTCAAGTATTAATGCAAAGTACTATTGTTTTTCTATTCAATTCAAGCTTATTCCTATTCTAAGATATTCATTCGCACCCAAGAACATGATGAATGTGATGATTATGTGACGCTCATTACCATTCTCACTTATAAACACGTGCGTGACAACCACTTCCGTTCTACATGAAGATGAGATAGAATGAGTATCTCTTAGATATCTAATACAGGGGACCGAGTCTGAGATATTAGAGTCTTCGTGGTATAAGTTAGAACCCATGGACGGCCATTCCTGAGATCCGGAAAGTCTAAACCTTGTCTGTGGTATTCCGAGTAGGATCCGGGAAGGGATGGCTGTGACGAGCTTCAAACTTGCGAGTGCTGGGCGTAGTGACAGACGCAAAAGGATAGTAAATCCTATTCCAGTATGATCGAGAACCGATAGATGATTAGCCATGCAGTGACATCGCATTGGACCATTTTCACAGAGAGGACGGGATGTAGCCATTGACAACGGTGATGCCCAACATACAGCTTGCCATGGAAAGGAGTAGGAATGATTGGATGAAGACAACAGGAAAGCAGAGGTTCAGGAGGAACAAAAGCATCTCTATACGCTTATCTGAAATTCTCACCAATGAATTACATAAGTATCTCTATCCTAGTTTATATTTTAATTATGTTTTAATTATCAATTCTCTATAACCATTTGAATCCGCCTGACTGTGATTTACAAGGTGACCATAGCTTGCTTCAAGCCGACAATCTCCGTGGGATCGACCCTTACTCACGTAAGGTTTATTACTTGGGCGACCTAGTGCACTTGCTGGTTAGTTGTGCGAAGTTGTGACAAAGTGTGATTCACGTTTGAGAGCACCAAGCCTTTGGCGCCATTGTTGATGATCACAATTTCGTGCACCAAGTTTTTTGCGCCATTGCCGGGGATTGTTCGAGTTTAGACAACTGACGGTTCATCTTGTTGCTCAGATTAGGTAATTTTATTTTATTTTTAAGCTTTTTATTTCTTATTTTCAAAAATAATACAAAAAAAATTCTTATAAAATCATAAAAACAAAAAAAATTTTATGTTTCTTGTTTGAGTCTAGTGTCAATTTGTAAGTTTGGTGTCAATTGCATCTTTTTAATTTTTCTTAAAATTTTTTGAAAAATCCATGCATTGCATTCTTCATGATCTTCAAGTTGTTCTTGACAAGTCTTCTTGTTTGATCTTCAATTTTCTTGTATTGTGTCTTTTCTTGTTTTTCATATGCATTTTCAATTTGTTAGTCTCTAAAGTTTGAAATTTTCTAAGTTTGGTGTCTTGCATGTTTTTCTTTTCTAAAAAATTTTCAAAAATAAGTCTTGATGTTCATCTTGATCTTCAAAGTGTTCTTGGTGTTCATCTTGACATTCAAAGTGTTCTTGCATGCATTAGGTGTTTTGATTCATAATTTTCATGATTTGTTTCAATTTTGTGTTTTTCTCTTTCATCATTAAAAATTTAAAAATAAAAAAATATCTTTCCCTTCTTTCACTCATAAATTTCGAAAATTTGAGTTGACTTTTTCAAAACTTTTTAAAATTTAGTTATTTCTTATGAGTCAAGTCAAATTTTCAATTTAAAAATCCTATCTTTTTCAAAAAATCAAATCTTTTTCATTTTTCTTTCATAATTTTCGAAAATTTCAAATTGATTTTCAAAAATCTTTTTCTCATTTTGTTTCATAATTTCAAAATCTTTACTAACAATTAATGTGATTGATTCAAAATTTTAAGTTTGTTACTTGCCTAGTAAGAAAGGTTCAATCTTTAAACTCTAGAATCATATCTTTTTAGTTTCTTGTTAGTCAAGTAATCAACTTTAATTTTCAAAATCAAATCTTTTTAAATTTCTTTTTCAAATATTTTTTCAAAATAAGTTTCAATCACATCTTTTTCAAAATCAATTTCAAAATCTTTTCTAACTTCTTTTCTAACTCCTTATCTTTTCAAAAATTGATTTTCAAATCTTTTTCAATTAACTACTTGACTTTTTGTTTGATTTTAAAAGTTTACTATTTCAATCATATCTTTTTCAAAATTACCTAACTAATTCTCTCTCTAATTTTCGAAAATCACCTTCCTCTTTTTCAAAATTTCTTTTCAATTAACTATTTGTTTTAAATTTTAGTTTGATTTAATTTTATTTTTCTTTTTAAGTTTTCGAATTTTAACTTTAATTTCAAATTAAAAACAAAAAATACTTTTATTTTAATTTATTTAATTTTTGAAATTCTCTACCCCTCATCTCTTTCTAATTATTTTATTTATTTACTAACACTTCTCTTCATCTAAAAATTCGAACCCTCTCTTCCTCTTGGTGTTCAAATTTCTCTTCTTTTATTCTTTTCTTCTTCTACTCACATAAAGGAATCTCTATACTGTGACATAGAGGATTCCATATTTTCTTTTCTGTTTTCTTCTTTTTCATATAAGCAGGAACAAGGATAAGAACATTCTTGTTGAAGCTGATCCTGAACCTGAAAGGACTCTGAAGAGGAAGCTAAGGGAAGCTAAAGCACAACTCTCTGAAGAAAATCTGATAGAAATTTTTGAAAAAGAAGGAGACATGGCCGAAAATAATAACAATGCAATGAAGATGCTTGGTGACTTTACTGCACCAAATTCCAATTTACATGGAAGAAGCATCTCAATCCCTGCCATTGGAGCAAATAATTTTGAGCTAAAGCCTCAATTAGTTTCTCTGATGCAATAGAATTGCAAGTTTCATGGACTTCCATCAGAAGATCCTTTTCAGTTCTTAACTGAATTCTTGCAGATCTGTGATACTGTTAAGACTAATGGGGTTGATCCCGAGGTCTACAGGCTCATGCTTTTCCCGTTTGTTGTAAGAGACAGAGCTAGAATATGGTTGGACTCTCAACCTAAAGATAGCCTGAACTCTTGGGATAAGCTGGTCACGGCTTTTTTAGCCAAGTTCTTTCCTCCTCAAAAGCTTAGCAAGCTTAGAGTGAATGTTCAAACCTTCAAACAGAAAGAAGGTGAATCCCTCTATGAAGCTTGGGAGAGATACAAGGAACTTACCAAAAAGTGTCCTTCTGACATTGCTTTCAGAATGGACCATCTTGGATATATTCTATGATGGTCTGTCTGAGCTATCAAAGATGTCACTGGACCATTCTGCAGGTGGATCCATTCACCTAAAGAAAACGCCTGCAGAAGCTCAGGAACTCATTGACATGGTTGCAAATAACCAGTTCATGTACACTTCTGAAAGGAATCCTGTGAGTAATGGGACGCCTCAGAGGAAGGGAGTTCTTGAAATTGATACTCTGAATGCCATATTGGCTCAGAATAAAATATTGACTCAACAAGTCAATATGATTTCTCAGAGTCTGAATGGAATGCAAGCTGCATCCAACAGTACTCAAGAGGCATCTTCTGAAGAAGACGCTTATGATCCTGAGAACCCTGCAATAGTAGAGGTGAATTACATGGATGAACCCTATGTGAATGAACATCTGTGAGGCTCCATGAGAGCTCACTGTCAAGCTATTGACATTAAAGAAGCGCTTGTTGGGAGGCAACCCAATGTCATTTAATTATATCTATTTATTTTCTATTGTTATTTTATGTTTTTTTTAGGTTGATGATCATGTGGAGTCACAAAAACTACTAAAAAATCAAAAACATAATGAAAAACAGCTTTAAAAATAGTTCACCCTGGAGGAAGAACTTACTGGCGTTTAACGCCAGAAAGAAGCATCAAGCTGGCGTTAAACACCAGAAACAAGCACCAGACTGGCGTTTAATGCCAGAACAGAGCATGGAAGTGGCGTTAAACACCAGAAACAAGCAGCAAGCTGGCGTTTAACGCCAGACATGCATACTAAGGGCGTTTTAAACGCCTAATTGGAGCAGGGATGTTAAGTCCTTGACCCCACTGGATCTGTGGACCCCACAGGATCTCCACCTTTTCTTCTCTCCTCTTCACACCTTTTCATAATCCTCTTCCCCAAATACCCTTCACCAATCACCTCTAATTCCCCTCCAAAACCATCATACACCCACCTACTCAAATTCAAACCATCACTCCTTCCTTTTCACACATCATACACCCACCTACACCCACCCACTCAAATTCAAACAATCACTCCTTCCTTTTCATCTCAAGGGTCCATAGCTCAGTGGTAGAGCATTTGACTGCACAACAAGAGCATGAAGAATTCCCACACCAAGAAATCCCTGAGATACCTCAAGGAATACATTTTCCTCCACACAACTATTGGGAGCAACTAAGGATAGGAGCACCAAAATCACTAGAGATGGAGTAACAAAGACAAGGAAGAGACATAGAGGAGCTCAAAAGGACCATTGGTTCTTCAAGAAGAGGAAGACGCCACCCTCACTAAGGTGGACCCGTTCCTTAATCTCCTTGTTCTTATTTTTCTGTTTTTCATTTACTATGCTTTATCTTTTATTTATGTTTGTGTCTTTACTATATGATCATTAGTATTTAAGTTTCTATGCCTTAAAGTTATGAATGTCCTATGAATCCATCACCTCTCTTAAATGAAAAATGTTCTAAAAACAAAAGAACAAGAAGTACAGGGTTTCGAATTCATCATTGAAACTAGTTTAATTATTTTGATGTGGTGACAATACTTTTTGTTTTCTGAATGAATGCTTGAACAGTGCATATGTCTTTTGATATTGTGGTTTATGAATGTTAAATATGTTGGCTTTTGAAAGAATGATGAAAAAGGAGAAATGTTATTGATAATCTGAAAAATCATAAAATTGATTCTTGAAGCAAGAAAAAGCAGTGAATACAAAAGCTTGCAAAAAAAAAAAGAGAAAATAAAAATGGCAAAAAAAAAGGGAAGAAAAAGAAAAAGCAAGCAGAAAAAGCCAAAAGCTCTTTAAACCAAAAGGCAAGAGCAAAAATCCAATAGCCCTTAAAACCAAAAGGCAAGGGTAATAAAAAGGATCCAAGGCTTTGAGCATCAGTGGATAGGAGGGCCTAAAAGAATAAAATCATGGCCTAAGCAGCTAAACCAAGCTGTCCCTAACCATGTGCTTGTGGCGTGAAGGTGTCAAGTGAAAACTTGAAACTGAGCGGTTAAAGTCAAGGTCCAAAGCAAAAAAAAAAAGAGTATGCTTAAGAACCCTGGACACCTCTAATTGGGGACTTTAGCAAAGCTGAGTCACAATCTGAAAAGGTTCACCCAGTTATGTGTCTGTGGCATTTATGTATCCTGTGGTAATACTGGAAAATAAAGTGCTTAGGGCCACGGCCAAGACTCATAAAGTAGCTATGTTCAAGAATCAACATACTGAACTAGGAGAATCAATAACACTATCTAAATTCTAAGTTCCTATAGATGCCAATCATTCTGAACTTCAATGGATAAAGTGAGATGCCAAAACTATTCAAGAGGCAAAAAGCTACAAGTCCCGCTCATCTGATTGGAGCTAAGTTTCATTGATATTTTGGAATCTATAGTATATTCTCTTCTTTTTATCCTATTTGATTTTCAGTTTCTTGGGGACAAGCAACAATTTAAGTTTGGTGTTGTGATGAGCGGATAATTTATACGCTTTTTGGCATTGTTTTTACATAGTTTTTAGTATGATTTAGTTAATTTTTAGTATAATTTTATTATTTTTTAAATAAAAATCACATTTCTGGATTTTACTATGAGTTTGTGTGTTTTTCTATGATTTCAGGTATTTTCTGACTAAAATTGAGGGACTTGAGCAAAAATCAGATTCAGAGGTTGAAGAAGGACTGCAGATGCTGTTGGATTCTGACCTCCCTGCACTCAAAGTGAATTTTCTGGATCTACAAAACTCCAAATGGCACGCTCTCAATTGTGTTGGAAATTAGACATCCAGGGCTTTCCAGCAATATATAATAGTCTATACTTTGCCCGAGTTTAGATGACACAAACTGGCGTTCAACGCCAGCTTTTTGCTTTATTCTGGAGTTAAACGCCAGAAACAGGTTGCAAAGTGGAGTTAAACGTCAGAAACAGGTTACAAACTGGGGTTCAACTCCAAGGAAGACCTCTCCACGTGAAAGCTTCAATGCTCAGCCCAAGCACACACCAAGTGGGCCCCAGAAGTGGATTTCTGTATCATTTACTTATCTCTGTAACCCTAGTAACTAGTTTAGCATAAATAGGATTTTTTACTATTGTATTGGGGGATCTTTGGACGTTTAGTTCTGAGATCATGGAGGCTGGCCTCTCGGCCATGCCTAGACCTTGTTCTTATGTATTTTCAGCGGTAGAGTTTCTACACACCATAGATTAAGGTGTGGAGCTCTGTTGTTCCTCGAGTATTAATGCAAAGTACTATTGTTTTTCTATTCAATTCAAGCTTATTCCTATTCTAAGATATTCATTCGCACCCTAGAACATGATAAATGTGATGATTATGTGACGCTCATCACCATTCTCACTTATGAACACGTGCCTGACAACCATTTCCGTTCTACATGAAGATGAGATAGAATGAGTATCTCTTAGATATCTAATACAGGGGACCGAGTCCGAGATATTAGAGCCTTCGTGGTATAAGTTAGAACCCATGGACGACCATTCCTGAGATCCGGAAAGTCTAAACCTTGTCTGTGATATTCCGAGTAGGATCCGGGAAGGGATGGCTGTGACGAGCTTCAAACTTGCGAGTGCTGGGCGTAGTGACAGACGCAAAAGGATAGTAAATCCTATTCCAGTATGATCGAGAACCGACAGATGATTAGCCATGCAGTGACATCGCATTGGACCATTTTCACAGAGAGGACGGGATGTAGCCATTGACAACGGTGATGCCCAACATACAGCTTGCCATGGAAATGAGTAGGAATGATTGGATGAAGACAGCAGAAAAGCAGAGGTTCAGGAGGAACGAAAGCATCTCTATACACTTATCTGAAATTCTCACCAATGAATTACATAAGTATCTCTATCCTAGTTTATATTTTAATTATGTTTTAAATATCAATTCTCTATAACCATTTGAATCTGCATGACTGAGATTTACAAGGTGACCATAGCTTGCTTCAAGCTGACAATCTCTGTGGGATCGACCCTTACTCACGTAAGGTTTATTACTTGGACGACCCAGTGCACTTGCTGGTTAGTTGTGCGAAGTTGTGACAAAGTGTGATTCACATTTGAGAGCACCAAGCCTTTGGCGCCATTGTTGATGATCACAATTTCGTGCACCACCTACCTTTTATTCACCATTGTTAACCAATTTTGAGCCTACGATTAACCCACTTTGTTCTTTAATTTAGCACATTACAAGCCCTAAAGCAAAAAAAAATAAATGTCCTTTATTTGGATCTTTGATTAGCTTAGGCTAGTGAGTGTGAGTATCATTCAAGTGTGGGGAAAACTTGGGACATTGGTTGGGATAAAAGGGTGTTTTGTATTTCTATCGGGAATTTAGGGAATTGGGTACATGCTCATGTATTAATACTATGTAAAACCATATGCATTGATGCCTTTGTATATACTTTATTGTGAAAAAAAATGATAAAGAAAAAAAGAAAAAATATATATGAATAAAGAGAAAAAAATATAGAAAAAAAAAAGAAAAAAAGTAATAAAAGGGGACAAAATGCCCCAAAGTAAAGATTAATAAAGACCGATGCATATGTGTGGTAATCAAAAGAAAATGCATGAGTATGTGAAAAATTGAAGAATGGGTAGTTAGGTTGGCACTTAAATTGTATAGGTTTTCATAGGTTAGGTGGGGAGTTTAAGCCTATCAAAGATTCAAATTTCAAGTCAATTGACCAAATATGCATCCTACCTTGACCCTAGCCCCATTACAACCTATGAAAAGACCTCATGATGAATGTATGCATGCATTGAATAATAGTTGATTGTTAGATGAAAAACAAGTCTTGGAAAGCATGATTAGGAGAGAATTGAGAGAATCGATCCTACACACCGAGCGACTAGAGTGCAAACACTTCCGGTAAGGGTTCGATGCTCAATTCCTTGTTCCCGACTTTCATGAGCTTTCTTCTTACAAGTCTACTTGAACTTCATTTTGATATTTGAATTGGTAGAATTCATGAATTGTTATATGATCTTGGCCCTACTTGTGCATGTATGTCTTGGAGATTGATTTACTTTTAACCAAGTAGGTAGAATCATTTTGCATTTAGTTACATTCATTTAGATAGGATGCATATAGTTTCTTTGCATTGAATAAATGTTCATACCCCTTTTCTTGTCCTTCTTGGTTTAGCATGAGGACATGCTATTGTTTAAGTGTGGGGAGGTTGATAAACCCCATTTTTAGGGTCTATCTTGTGTTAAATTTAGAGGGTTTTGTCAACTTTTCTCCCATTTATTCACTAAAATAGCATGATTTTGTAAATTCTTCTTTAATTGTGCTTAAGAGTGAAAACATGCTTTTTAGGTCTTAAAATAGCTAAATTTAATTCACCTTGATTCCATTAGATGCCTTGATATGTTTGTTAAGTGATTTCAGGTTTAGGAGGCAAAGATTGGATTGAGGAAATGAAGAAAAAACATATAAAAATGGAGAACTCATGAAGAAATGAAGGAATCACAAAGATATCAATCCTGACCTCTTCCCACTTAAACGATCATAACTTGAGCTACAGAGGTCCAAATGAGGCGGTTCCAGTTGCGTACGCGTGGGAAGCTACACGTGACTCACTAAAGGCAACTCGTGGCCAGCGATTTCTGAAGCATTTCGGGCCCAATCCAACTCATTTCTGATGCTATTTAACCCAAGGATTGAAAAGGGATGAGACACTTAGACACTTAGTTAGTTTTAGTTTAGTTTTCATGAGGCGTTAGTTAGTTTCTAGAGAGAGAAGCTCTCACCTCTCTCTAGAATTAGGATTAGGTTTAGATCTAGATCTACTTCTCTCTTCTCTTGCTTAATTTTCTTTTTCCTCTTTAATTCTTCTCTTGTAGTTGTAGCATTCTACTTCTCTTGTAGTTTCTTTGTATTGTTAGTTGTAGTTTATGAATTCTTTTGTAGATCTATTTTCCCTTTCAATGCAATTTGTGATTTCTTTGTTGTTTCATAATTGCTTTGATTTTCTATTATTGATCTCTTGCTTTTGTAGTTGTAGATTCCTTTAATTCTTGCAATTTATATGTTGTTTGTTTGTATTGCTATTAGGTGTTTGATGAAATGCTTCTTTTAGTTATGAGTTAGATTTTTCTTCTCTTGGCTTTGGTTGAGTAATTGGTGACTCTTGAGTTATCAAACTCTTTTGTTGATTGACAATTAGAAGTTGCTAATTGACTTGAATGCCAATAAAGCTAGTCTTTCCTTTAGGATTTGGCTAGGACTTGTGGACTCAAGTTAATCCACCCACTTGACTTTCCTCCATGGTTAGAGGTTAATTAAGTGGGAGCAATGAACAATTCTCATCACAATTGATAACGATAGCTAGGATAGGACTTCTAGTTCTCATTCCTTGCCAAGAGCCTAGTCATTAGTTTAATTTCATTTTCATTTACTTTTCTTATCTATTATCTCAAAAACCCCAAAACACACCTTTAACCAATAATAAGTACACCTTATTGCAATTCCTAGGGAGAACGACCCGAGGTTTAATACTTCGGTTATTTTCATTAGGGGTTTGTAACTTGTGACAACCAAATTTTTGTATGAAAGGATTCTTGTTGGTTTAGAAACTATACTTGCAACGAGATTTCACTAGTGAAATTCTATGCCATTGGTGCCTTTCCGGATTCTCATGAATGCTGCCATCAGTTCTAGCTTATACCACGGAGATTCTGATTAAGGAATCTAAGAGATACTCATTCAATCGTATATAGAACGGAGGTGGTTGTCGGGCACACGTTCATGATTTGAGGAAGGTGATGAATGTCACAGATCATCACCTTCATCACAGTTAAGCGCGAATGAACATCTTAGACAGGAACAAGCGTGTTTGAATGGAAAACAGGAATACTTGCATTAATTCATTGAGACACAGCAGAGCTCCTCACCCCCAACAATGGGGTTTAGAGACTCATGCCGTCAGAGAATACAAAGTTTAGATCTAAAAATGTCATGAGATACAAAATAAGTCTCTAAAAGTTATTTAAATACTAAACTAGTAGCCTAGGTTTACAAAAATTGGATAAACTATGATGGATGATGCAGAGATCCACTTCTGGGGCCCACTTGGTGTGTGCTGGGGCCCACTTGGTGTGTGCTGGGGCTGAGACTTAAGCAATTCACGTGCAGAGGCCATTTGTGGAGTTGAACGCCAGTTTTTATGCCAGTTTGGGCGTTCAACTCCAGCTTTTGATCCTTTTCTGGCGCTGGACGCCAGAATTGGGCAGAGGACTGGCGTTGAACGCCAGTTTACGTCGTCTATTCTTGTGCAAAGTATGGAAAGCCCTGGATGTCTACTTTCCAACGCAATTGAAAGCACGCCATTTTGAGTTCTGTAGCTCCAGAAAATCCACTTTGAGTGCAGGGAGGTCAGAATCCAACAACATGGATCATCCTTTAGCTGAGGTAGCTTTAATATCTCTCTGATTTTGTCAGGGGTGGTATGAACAATCTTTCCCCTGACCATGGTCCGAAATTCGTAGCAGGCTGTTCCAGATAGTCTTTGCTTGTCAGTCTGCCACATATTAGCATAGAACTCCTGGACCATGTTCCTTCATACTTTCGTTTCAGGATTAGCTAGGACTTCCCAGTTCCTCATTTGAATTTGCTCCTGGATCTCCGGATATTCGTCTTCTTTCAGATCGAATCTAACTTCCGGAATCACTGATCTCAGACCCATTACTTTAAGATAATGGTCTGAATGTTCTTTAGATAAGAACTTCCCTTGATTCCAAAGTGGTTTTGGAACGCTCTCTTTCTTGCCTCTTGGATTGGATTGTTTTCCTTTGGGAGCCATGATCTTAGTGATCTCGGAAAAACACACCAAACTTAAAAGTTTGCTTGTCCTCAAGCAAAAGAAAAGAAAGGAGAGGGATAGAAGGAGATCGAGGTGCACTTGTTGATGGAGGAGGGGGAGGCTGAACCCAATTTTAAAGGGGTGGGGGTGTGTTTTCGAAAGATTGGAAAAGATAAGATAAAAAGATTGAGTTGAAAAGGATAAGATAGAAGATATAGTGTAATTTTGAAAAGATAGGATAGATTTTTGAAAAAGATAAATTTGGATTTTGAAAAAGATAATATGAAGATTTGAAAAAAAAGATATGGATTAGTTGAAAGGATTTTTGAGTGAAAAAGATAGATTTGTTTTCAGAAAAGATTTTGAAAAGAGTTGGATTGAATTTGGAAAGATGGATTTTTAGAAATTAAGGGTTTTAGAAATCAGGGTTCTTGATATGTTCATGTAAAAATCATGCATTGAAGCATAAAATTTTAAATTAGAATGGAAATACGTGTGGGATAAATGGATTTGGCTCCTCCCTGTCTTCCTGGCATTTGAACGCCCAAACACTGCCTGTTTTGGGCGTTCAGCGCCCAAATGCTGATCTCCTGGGCGTTCAGCGCCCAGTTGCTGCCATTCCTGGCGTTCAACGCCCAGTGGGTGGCCATTTCTGGCGTTGAACGCCCAAATGCTGCCATCACTGGCGTTCAGCGCCCAGTGGATGCCCATTTTGGGCGCTGAACGCCCAAAATGCCCCTTTACTGGCGTTTTCTTGCCATTGAGCTCTTTTACTCTGTTTTCTGTGCCGAGGTCTTCTGTAAATGATTATTTACCTTGTTGTCAATGGACTCTATATAAACAAATAAAAATAAAAATAGAAATAGGGCAAAATGCTTAGAGGATTGTTGCCCCATGGCTGGGTTGCCTCCCAGCAAGCGCTTCTTTATTGTCTTTAGCTGGACCTTGCTGAGTTTTTAATCTAGCTTCAGCCTTGAGCATTCTTGCTCGATGTTGCCTGGAGTGACGTTAGACGCCAGCTCACTGTCTGTTCCTGGCGCCTGAACGCCAGAAATGTGCCCATGTTGGGCGTTCAACGTTGGATTCTGCCCCATTTGGGCATTCTTCAAAAATTTTAAGAAAGATTATTTTTGAAAACACCAAACTTAAAGTTTGGCACAGGATTTAATAGAAAAATTATTTTTGAAAAAGGTTTTAAAAAAATATGATAGCCAATTACCATGAACATAAACACCATGTTCTAATTAACTGAGCTATAAATTTAAAGTGTTTTAACAAGGGATAAATAATAAAAGACTCTAAACCAAAAAGAAAGATTTTTTTTTCTAATCTAAGCAACAAAATAATTCGTCAGTTGTTCAAACACGAACAATCCCCGGA